>NC_064627.1:944714861-945017891 GCF_023864275.1 Schistocerca cancellata
TCAGGTACCCGGTGATGATACGACAAGTGTCATTAAGGGCGACATCTACTGTTTTGGCATAGCAAGAATTGAGCCACAATGAGCTTGCGTATTCTCCGGCAGAGTAACATATTGCAGAGCAAGAGATTCTCACAGTGTTGTGCTCCCCACGTTGTGCCTGTTAGCTTTCTGATGATATTGTTCCTGGCTGCCACTTTTTGCTTGGTATGTAGGCAATGCCTCTTATATGTTAATGCACGGTCAAGGGTGACCCCTAGGTATTTGGGATACGTACAGTGTCGTAGTGATGTTTCTTCCCAGGTGATTTTGAGGGCTCTAGCTGCCTGCCGGTTTTTAAGATGGAAATCACAAGTCTGTGTTTTTCCAGGATTTGGTCTCAACTGGTTTTCCCTTAAGTAAGCTGACAGTTCTCTGAATGCTTCGGACAGATTCTCTTCAACAGTTTCAAAGCAACGGGCTTGGGCGGCGATAGCACAGTTATCTGCACAGATGAAGCTCTGTGTTCCTTCAGGTAGTGGTTGATCATTTGTGAAGATGTTAAACAAAGCTGGAGCACTTATGAGTTAAAACAAAAGGTCGTTGTAGTAGGGAGATTGACTACCGTAACATCCAGATCTAGCAAAAATAAAAACGAAATACAGCTGTTTAAAAAGCAGATAATAATTTGCTTGATGGCTTTCTAATAGACAATCTCCATTCCTTCCAAACGATGTACATGTCCATCAAATGTAGCTTCAGAGCAAATAAAAAGTGTTGACAGCAGTTTTATACAAAGTAACATAATAAGAGACGAAACAGATCTTTACGTTGTATATAACAAGTCAGGATAGTGCCGCAGAAGCAACGAAACAGCATGCACGATTTAGAAGAATACAGAATCTATAAAACTGACAACAGTTTTTGGGTGTTCGAAACTTATCGTGTACCTCAATACAAAACGCTTTTAACGCTTTCCACAACGAAACTCTCGTGATCTACTTCACCTTGTCCATTAATATTTATGCAACGATTTTTACAAGATTTGTGAAAAGGACAGAAGCAGGCAACGTCTACATCGTAAGAACTCTCTACAGCCATAACTGGTGGAGTAATAGACGTGCTTGATCTAGCGCACATGAAACTTGGTCAATATCATCGACGCGGCTGCTTGTTAAAATTCACTTGTCTTATATGGTCTGCACTCCAAATGATAGCACATACACAGTCTTTGAACTAATAAATTGGCCAGTGAAGAGACTGGTTGTCCAACAAATAAGTACAGCTGGTAGAAACAAACTACACTCCTGGAAATGGAAAAAAGAACACATTGACACCGGTGTGTCAGACCCACCATACTTGCTCCGGACACTGCGAGAGGGCTGTACAAGCAATGATCACACGCACGGCACAGCGGACACACCAGGAACCGCGGTGTTGGCCGTCGAATGGCGCTAGCTGCGCAGCATTTGTGCACCGCCGCCGTCAGTGTCAGCCAGTTTGCCGTGGCATACGGAGCTCCATCGCAGTCTTTAACACTGGTAGCATGCCGTGACAGCGTGGACGTGAACCGTATGTGCAGTCGACGGACTTTGAGCGAGGGCGTATAGTGGGCATGCGGGAGGCCGGGTGGACGTACCGCCGAATTGCTCAACACGTGGGGCGTGAGGTCTCCACAGTACATCGATGTTGTCGCCAGTGGTCGGCGGAAGGTGCACGTGCCCGTCGACCTGGGACCGGACCGCAGCGACGCACGGATGCACGCCAAGACCGTAGGATCCTACGCAGTGCCGTAGGGGACCGCACCGCCACTTCCCAGCAAATTAGGGACACTGTTGCTCCTGGGGTATCGGCGAGGACCATTCGCAACCGTCTCCATGAAGCTGGGCTACGGTCCCGCACACCGTTAGGCCGTCTTCCGCTCACGCCCCAACATCGTGCAGCCCGCCTCCAGTGGTGTCGCGACAGGCGTGAATGGAGGGACGAATGGAGACGTGTCGTCTTCAGCGATGAGAGTCGCTTCTGCCTTGGTGCCAATGATGGTCGTATGCGTGTTTGGCGCCGTGCAGGTGAGCGCCACAATCAGGACTGCATACGACCGAGGCACACAGGGCCAACACCCGGCATCATGGTGTGGGGAGCGATCTCCTACACTGGCCGTACACCACTGGTGATCGTCGAGGGGACACTGAATAGTGCACGGTACATCCAAACCGTCATCGAACCCATCGTTCTACCATTCCTAGACCGGCAAGGGAACTTGCTGTTCCAACAGGACAATGCACGTCCGCATGTATCCCGTGCCACCCAACGTGCTCTAGAAGGTGTAAGTCAACTACCCTGGCCAGCAAGATCTCCGGATCTGTCCCCCATTGAGCATGTTTGGGACTGGATGAAGCGTCGTCTCACGCGGTCTGCACGTCCTGCACGAACGCTGGTCCAACTGAGGTGCCAGGTGGAAATGGCATGGCAAGCCGTTCCACAGGGCTACATCCAGCATCTCTACGATCGTCTCCATGGAAGAATAGCAGCCTGCATTGCTGCGAAAGGTGGATATACACTGTACTAGTGCCGACATTGTACATGCTCTGTTGCCTGTGTCTATGTGCCTGTGGTTCTGTCAGTGTGATCATGTGATGTATCTGACCCCAGGAATGTGTCAATAAAGTTTCCCCTTCCTGGCACAATGAATTCACGGTGTTCTTATTTCAATTTCCAGGAGTGTATATCGTCATGGCCATGCTCCTCCATTCAAGTTACTGTACATCAGTAGCAATTTCAACTCAAAGTTACTCGTAAACGAACATCACACCAGAATTCATGGAGGCACTAATTCAAATTGTGTTCCCAATTTCGCCGTCGCTAACTAGTGACCACAATGGTGTATCAAACAAAATGTACTGCCAAGTGGGACTTCACAAGAGAAACATTAGAATAATTCTGATACTCCTTAGCACCTCAAAGAAAAAAGATTCTCCACTACTATTAAATTTCTACACGCAGTCGCGACTAGAAGGCCATCTGTGATTATATAAGACAACACTGAGCATAAACATAGTAAGATAATCTGCTTGATCATGGTCATTAGTACCCATGTAAGAAACAACATAACTGCACAACTTAAGATCTGTTTATGTGATCTAACTGGGTTTGTAATTGTAGTTGCCCTGACAGCTTTTATGCCGCAATCACAGTCACTTCTTATGCAATTGTAGATGGTTATAGTCTGCCAATATCACACGAACTAACAACAAGCTAATTGTGCCGCTGAGTTCAGGTACAGCCAGCTACAGTTCTGATGTTAGCCAATATCCGAAGCAATTCGCTAAGAACAAAGGGACGTTATCGTTATTTGTAAGATATTACCAGATCGTGAAGTCAGACACCCCACTTTTCCTAATATTCACAATTTAACTTTTTTGGTGAGCCACACTTGTAACTCACTTGTCATTTCAATCCGAACCCATCTTATAATAATTTTGCTGCCTACAATAGTAGGTGCATAGTTTCGTAGCGTTTTTGTTTTGCATGTTGCTATTCCAGTTGCTATGGGTTTATTTACCGATTGTCTTTTTTTTATTTGTAGTTTACTTTTGTTATTTGAGTTTACATATTGTCGTTCTACCATTTGGAGATGCTGAGTGGAGCTGTGGACGCTATAAAATGGTGTGCCAAGTGGAGAAATCGAAACATTCAGGACATATTCTTCTGTTTGAGTTCAATAGAGGGAGGCAGTAGCGGAGGCAGCCACAAGCACTTACGCCGTGTACCGGGATAATGGCACTGGACAGAGCACGGCAAGAAAACGGCTTCCTCGTTCCAAGGAAGATCGTTTTGACATCACTGACTCTCTGCGTTCAGGAAGACCTTCGCGGTTCGATAAAGGTCGTTTAAACGCATTGAACCACAATGATCCGCGTCCGCGTTCTCGAGAACTGGCAAATATCATGAACTGTGATCATTCCACAACCGTGCAACAGTTGCATGCAATGTGGATGGTTCAAAAATCGGGTGTATGGGTACCGCATGCTCTAAGCCGAAATCAGAAAAATCATCGTGTGGCCTTATGTGCATCTCTCTTTACTCATTATCAACTTTCTTGTGAACAACACGGACCGTTCCTATTCTGTATCGTTACTGGTGACGAGAAATGGTGTCTTCATGATAACATAAGGAAAGGAAAGGAATGGTTGACCCAAACATAGCAGCAACTCCCCGTGCAAAGAACTGCGCGCATCGACAAAACATAATGTTATGCACATGGTGGAACAGCAACGGTGTGGTGTACTACGAATTACTTCCCCGAGGTGTAATCATCACTGCTGATATTTATTGTCGACAACTGAGACGTCTTGCAGACGCAGTCCAAGAGCAAAGACCGAGAAGACTGCGTGAAGTGATGCTACTCCAAGATAACAACGCCCGCATTGTGCTTGGCTGACAAAAAACACTACACGGTGTAATGGTACTTGAATTACGTAACCATTACGGCACCTCACCTCAACCTCTCGATTCCAGCAATATTCTACTGCGTTTCTGTAAAATAGTTAACATATTTCTGTGACAACATTCAGATCTGATCTCATTAATGTAGAGGTACTTCGATACACCGATATGTATACATTGCAATGATATTATTCTTATGTGTATTCTTTCTTTTGTCACTATGATCTTTGACGTACTTGTAACTCTGATTTTTGGGCGCGTCAGCGGTTATTAGAGAGTCAAGCTTTGGTCGTCATGTTAAAAAGACGCAAATTGTTCAGTTTGTGAAATGTGAACTTTAACAGTGAGGAAGATATTTTCAAGTATGTTTTACATTGTGAAGTGATGTTTTTGAACGAGTTACGTGATATTGCAACAAAAGTAATAAAAAAGAAGTGTAACTTAAATTCGGAGTGCTGATTACTTTTTTGCATCACCATTGTCCTAACTTGTAAAAGTTTAATCTTCAAGAATGGTTTATGAAACACATCTATAAAACTTTTGAATATCGCAGAATAACACCTAGGTCTCTTTGCATCCGAGCTTGGAATCATCACTACCTAGATTTTCGATGATTGAGCCATGAGTTCACAACGAGACCAGCGTGGGAAACACCAAAAGACGGTGCCTAGTTTATCCATTATTTCAAGAAATGACTTTACTAACGGTGCTGTAATGACACCTGCCACATAATATAACTTTGTTGTTGCCCGAAAATGCAATATTTAGTAGCGTGAGCAACACTACAATCATAATTAATTTTTAACCTTTGTTGTGGTAGGGTTTTTAGAACAGGAATTAGATTCGGAAGTCAGTATGCACCCAACTTATTCACCTGATCTTGCGTCCTCAGACTGTTACATTTTCCACTCTCTTTCAAACAACCTTCAAGGAAGTTCGTTTCCGGATGGAAATGATCCCCGAACATGGCTCGAAGAGTTATTCGCCTCAAAACTATGTCATGTATACAGTCGCGGAATCTAAGGTACCCCAGCATTGGCAAACGTAAATAGTGAAGGATGATACGCTGAAGAGTCAAATGAACTGGTACACCTACCTAATATCGTGTAGAGCCCCCCCGCCCCCCGCGAGCCCTCAGAAGTGCTTCAACACGACGTGGAAACGAGTCGACTAATGTCTGGAGTTGTGCTGGAGGGAATTAACACCATGAATCCTGCAGGGCTGTTCATAAATCCGTAAGAGTACGATGGAGTGGAGATCTCTTCTGAACAGCACGTTGCAACGCATCCCACAAATGCTCAATAATGTTCATGTCTGGGGAGTTTGGTGGTCGGCGGATGTGTTTAAACTCAGAACAGTGTTCTTGGAGCCACTCTGTAGCAATTCTGGACGTGTGGAGTGTCCCATTATCCTGCTGGAATTGCCCAAGTCCGTCGGAATGCACAATGGACGTGAATCGATACAGGTGATCAGACAGGATGCTTACGTGCGTTTCACCTGTCAGAGTCGTATCTAGACGTTTCACAGGTCCCGTATCACTCCAACTGCACACGCCCCACATCATTACAGAGCCTCCACCAGCTTGAACAAGCCTCTGCTGACATGCAGGGTCCATGGATTCATGAGGTTGTCTCCGTACCCATACACGTCCATCCGCTCGATACAATTTGAGACTTGTCCGACAAGGCAACATGTTTCCAGTCATCGACAGTCCAATGTCGGTGTTGACGAGCCCACGCGAGGTTAAAGCTTTCTGTCATGCTGTCATTAAGGGTACACGAGTGGGCCTTCGGCTCATCCCATGTCGATGATGTTTCGTTGAATGTTTCGCACGCTGTCACTTGTTGTGGCCCAGCATTGAAATATGCAGAAATTTGAGGAAGGGTTGGACTTCCGTCATGTTGAACGATTCTCTTCAGTCGTCGTTGGTTCCATTCTTGCAGGATCTTTTTTCGGCCGCTGCGGTGTCGGAGATATGATGTTTTAAGGGATTCCTGATATTCACGGTACATTCGTGAAATGGCCGTACCGGAATATCCCCACTTCATCGCTACCTCGGAGATGCTATGTCCCATAGCTCTTGCGCCAACTATAGGACCACGTTCAAACTCACTTGACTCTTGATAACCTGCGATTGTAGCAGCAGTAACCGATCTAACAACTTCGCCAGACACTTGCTGTCTTATATAGGCGTTGACGACGGCAGCGCCGTATTATGCCTGTTTACAAATTTCTGTATTTGAATACTCGTGCCAAGACCAGTTTCTTTGGCGCTTCAGTGTATATTATTGATGACAAAAGTCTCCGATTTGTGTATCTGTTGTTTAAAAACGCTATGAACTTATTACACCAACCCAATGTAAGACGAACAGAGTGTTTATAATTAAAGTACAGCTACTCACAGAGGTCCATTGTGGGCTGTAATTATCGTACGGCAGCGAAACTTGATATGCTAATGCGCAACTGATTTACGCTAGAAAAAATTAGTTCCAATTTTGACCACTAAGTGCAAATCTGGCTCTGTGCACCGAGTATCTCGTCGACGCCTCCGGTGCTGACACTGAACAAACTGTGTAAGCGGCGTTTAGAAATAAAATCAACATTATGCCTTTCTCACTTGATGATGATGAGGTCCCATACTCTGAGGAGCGTATGGGACGATGCGGGAGAGCCACACCTCCGTACTAGGCAAGGTCCTAGTGGAGGTGGTTTGCCATTGCCTTCCTCCGACCGTAATGGGGATGAATGATGATAATTCAGACGACACAACAACACCCAGTCATCTCGAGGCAGGAAAAATCCCTGACCCCGCCGGGAATCGAACGCGGGACCCCGTGCGCGGAAAGCGAGAACGTTACCGCAAGACCACGAGCTACTAACAACTTTAAAAATGTGGAAAGCTTCACGATTTTGCCTGTCATCCTTGCGCAGGGGCCATGCTAATCTTCTCTGTAGCGTTCGAAGTTTAGTACATGTACAGCTGAAGCGAGTACTTCTCACTTACTTGATTCTGTTTACCTCCAGTATCGTAGCTTATCGATACTGCCGTAGCCGGCGCCTCTATCCAGAGTCTACTAACGTCACGAGCGGCGCTTTGAACATCGCTAGCAATAGCTTGACCTGATCAATAATGAACCTACAGGCCGCCTACCAATGAAGAACGCCAGGAGGTTGTTATAAGCGGCGGCCACGTGGGCAACTTCTTCTAGTTCAAGATTAGTTTCTTGTTGCTAGTTGGTGCCGAACGTTACAACCGTGCCATTGCTAGCTAGCTCTACTGGCAAACATTCAGTGTACATCGACGCACAGCCGTGTCGGGCCTCTGCTGATCGCTATCCACAGCTGCCACAAGTTGTCAACAATGCAGCAGTTCTTCAGTTCTTGAGTAAAATACGCTACTGGCCATTAAAACTGCTACATCAAGAAGAAATGCAGATGATAAACGGGTATTCATTGGACAGATATATTATACTAGAACTGACATGTGATTAATTTTCACGCAATTTTGGTGCATAGATACTTGATACGCTTGGGCATTGAGTCAAACAGAGCTTGGATGGCGTGTACAGGTACAGCCCATGCAGCTTCAACACAATACCACAATTCATCATGAGTAGTGACTGGCGTATTGTGACAAGCCAGTTGCTCGGCCACCATTGACCAGACGTTTTCCATTGATGAGAGATCTGGAGAATGTGCTGGCCAGGGCAGCAGTCGAACATTTTCTGTACCCAGAAAGGCCCGCACAGGACCTGCAACATGCGGTCGTGCATTACCCTGCTGTAATGTAGGGTTTCGCAGGGATCGAATGAATGGTAGAGCCACGGGTCCTAACACATCTGAAATGTAGCGTCCACTGTTCAAAATGCCGTCAGTGCGAACAAGAGGTGACCGAGACGCGTAACCAATGGCACCCCATACCATCACGCCGGATGATATGCCAGTATGGCGATGACGAATACACGCTTCCAATGTGCGTTCACCGCGATGTCGCCAAACACAGATGCGACCATCATGATACTGTAAACAGAACCTGGATTCATCCTAAATAATGACGTTTGCAATTCGTGCACCCAGGTTCGTCGTTGAGTACACCATCGCAAGCTCTCCTGTCTGTTATCACAGCCACCTCAAGGTGGTGGTGCTGTGATGCAGCGTCAAGGGTAACCGCGGCCATGGTCTCCGAGCTGATAGTCCATGCTGCTGCAAACGTCGTCGAACAGTTCGTGCAGATGGTTGTTGTCTTGCAAACGTTCCCATCTGTTGACTCAGGGATTGAGACGTGGCTGCACGATCCGTTACAGCCACGCGGATAAGATGCCTGTCATCTCGATTGCTAGTGATACGAAGCCGTTGGGATCCAGCACGGCGTTCCGTATTTCCCTCCTGAACCCGCCGATTCCATATTCTGCTAACAGTCATTGGATCTCGACCAACGCTAGTAGCAATGTCGCGATACGATAAACCGCAATCGCGATAGGCTACAATCCGACCTTTATCAAAGCCGGAAACGTGATGGTACGCATTTCTCCTCCTTACACGAGGCATCACAACAACGTTTCACCAGGCAACGCCGGTCAACTGCTGTTTGTGTATGAGAAATCGGTTGGAAACTTTCCTCATGTCAGCACGTAGTAGGTGTCGCCACCGATGCCAACCTTATGTGAATGCTCTGAAAAGCTAATCATTTGCATATCACAGCATCTTCTTCCTGTCGGTTAAATTTCGCGTGTTTAGCACGTCATCTTCGTGGTGTAGCATTTTTAATGGCCAGTAGTGTATATTTATTTAAAGTGCGCTCGTATCAACTAGCCTTTTGCTTGCCTGTCCATATTCCTACGGCGAGAGATCCTTTTGGCCACCTTCCACCAACTTATCATTAGCATCGAGAACTTAACATTTGGCTTCTTGGAACGTAACGGTTACCGATCCGCATCATAACACCGCTCACGTTCCATTAATAATCCAGTACATATGGAAACATTTCTATACGTATTTCTTGCATTCATAGTGCCATAATTGCACCTGGTGGCCAAGATTCTATTTTTTTCCCAACATAGACCGCGTCTGCATTAACACATTAGAATATCTACCACGTTTCGCTGCCATACGATCGACCACTGTGCGTAACTGCACTTTAATTATAACCATCCGATAGATACATTCAATATTGTGTAGTTGTTCTGCCCGGATTGGACAAAGGTTATAGTTTCGCGTTAGAATACTCTTGTTGAAGATGTTTCTTTTTTTATTTTTTGATTTTATTCTGCCCAATAATGCCGTAATTTTTTTTAAACTATACATATCCTACAACTACAGTTTCCTTAATATTGAACATAAAATTGTTGGTTAGACGTCAGAAAAGTGATGAGCTAAAAACAAAATAACAGTCACAGGACAAAGATAACTACATAACTTACAAATGTGGTGATGTTAAACATACACACCACACTGCTCTGCAATTTTTAAGGACGAGATGGACAACATATTAACAACTCGGTGGAAACGAATGAAAGTACGGGAGAATGTTGACAGAGGTCTCGCAGGCGTGCACAGAAAGCTGGAATTCAAGTGACGTGAGGTCTGCGTGTCCAGAGCGCCGAATGGGGCAGTTGAAGGATCGGGAGAAGACTGCATGTTTCCATCAGTGAGCAGCAGCGGTGTACTGTAGTAGTGTTCCTCATTACAATATGACCCGGAGACAACATCTGGGTGACTTCACGTGGCGAAGAGTAATCGGGAAACTTAAAGAAGGACGAATTGTGACGAGTGCAGCCCAGGAATTTGCTGTTGCTCAGAGCATTGTGTCTCATGCGTGGGAAGTGTCCCGAACCACGGGCAGTGCTGTCCGAAGGAGAGGAGACGGTCGACTACGGCCAAGTACAACAACAAAAGATGGCTACAGTTTGAAAAAGGCAAGAAGGGACCACAGCAAACAACTGGTGCAATTACAACGACATTTAACGGGTTAATTTTAATTTTAGAAACCAACAGCCTCAGTTGCAAAGTTTACCTAGATTTACCTAGGTTTCAGTCGGGATAACTCAACCTTCTTCAGAATAAAAGTAACTACCGTTTGTCCATAGTAAACATCATCAGGCTAAAACTACAAATCCATAAATTATCGTCAGACTGTAAAAAACTTATGTGAAACTGCCTCGGCCCCACTTCGCGACCGCGATGCGGCAGCCACGAGTGCTGTACTGGAACTGACCGTAGCGTCATGAGGCCCGCCTAGGCGGACACAATACCTTGCGCCTGCGCATAAAATGTATGATAGTTACTTGTTGGGGCAAGACGTGCGCTTAACTCCTGACCTTGAATTTACTAATAAAGTGAAATAAAAGAAAGGTACAGCTGAGGAAAAGGGCGTGTATGTTATCCTGTGCAGAACGTACTTACATCGACTGTCTTAACATTTATGTAGTATTCGTTGGTCATGATATGAGGAAGACATCACGTGCTTACAACTTATCGCCTGTCTATGAAAATTTTGTGCTTAAGCACGAAGTTTAATCACCTAAAATGAACTTAGGAGTGGGAAGGATAATATAAAGCCAACATCGTCATTATTATGACTAGGTCTAAAAATGTTTAGAGACGTGAATGTTAAGTGTTTGCTTAGCTATCGTTACAACGCATGAACATCCTCCTGACTTAGCACACAAATGGTCATGAATGAACTTATGAACAAGTCTACATCTAATCTGTAACATCCGGCAATACGGGCCATATAAAATAGATGGTCATAATTCAAGATTAGTATATTTGACCTGAAATGGTCTAGAATCAAGTCAAAATAAACTAATGCACGTCCCTGACTGAGCTCCATGATGAAGTTATGTTTATGAGTTACAGAAAACACTAAAGTAGGGGACAATGTGGCGGCAATGGGGTGCTCAACTTGTCTTCATGGAAGTGATCCACACACTTACTGTAAAAACTGTGAGTGGAGCATTGCCATTCTAAGCACGTAATGTCTTCCTCATATCATGACCAACGAATAATTCATAAATGTTAAGACAGTCGACCTAAGTACATTCTACACAGGATAACATACACGCCGTTTTCCTCAGCTGTACCTTTCTTTCATTTCACTTTACTAGCATATTCAAGGTCAGGAGTTAGGTTCGCGTCTTGTCCCAAAGTACCCATCACACAGTTTATGCCCAGGCGCAAGGTATTGTGTCCGCTTAGGCGGGCCTCATGACGCTACGGTCAGTTCCAGTACAGCACTCGCGGCTCCCGCATCGCGGTCACGAAGTGGGGCCGAGCAGTTTCAGATAAGTTTTTTTACAGTCTGACGATAATTTATGGATTAGTAGTTTTAGCTTGATGATGTCCACCATGGGCAAAAGGTAGTTACTTTCATTCTGAAGAAGGTTGGGTTATACCGATTGAAACCTAGGTAAATATAGGTAAACTTTGCAACTGAGGCTGTTGGTTTTTAAAATTAAAATTAATATTTATACAGTTGCTGATAGGGTCGCGAAATGCCGGCCGGTGTGGCCGAGCGGTTCTAGACGCTTCATGCCTCGGGCATGGATGTGTGTAATGTCCTTAGGTTAGTTAGGTTTAAGTAGTCCTAAGTTCTAGGGGACTGATGACCTCAGATGCTAAGTCTCATAGTGCTCAGAGCCATTTGAACCATTTTGGCGCGAAATGTTGAAAATATTTACATTTAATGGGGCTGGAAGACATGCAATCTGACCCTCCGCAGTGGCACGGCGAGTGCATGGTGGTGGTCCCTTTGCCCGACGACCAGTACGTTGCATTCTGTTGACGACAGCATATCGGCTGCGCCGTTTGCTATGGCGGCAAGAGCGTAGCACTGGACTAGCGAGCAGTGGGGTCGCGTGCTCTTCTAGGACGATAGCTGATTCACTCTGAGGAAGTGATTCTGGACGTACCCTCGTATGGCCAGAGGTGGGAACACGTAATCCATCCAGAAAATTATCGAACATGATTGTTTTGGTGATTCAGGTGTTGTAGCGTGGGGAGGTATAATGTTACACAAGAGTACTGGCCTCCAAACCTTTGAACACGGTACACTCACTCGTCAACGTCGTGACGCCGTACTCCTTCTCCATGTGCGCCTCTTCAGGGGTGCATTCGGCCGTGACTACCTTTTTGTGGACGACACTGAGTGACCACGCAGGTGGACGAGCTCTTGGAACGCGACGCGGATATTCGACGAATGGGCTGTCCTGCCCGTTCCTCCGACTTAACTCCCACAATCGAGCACGGGGGGGGGGGGGGGGGGGGAGTGCGTTGGGGAGACGTATTGTAGCATGTCCACTTACACCAATGTCGATGCAGCAATTGAAGACCGTGTTGGAGGACTGGAATGCCCGACCACAGAAACTCCTTACCAACCTTGCGGTCAGTGTGATAGGAGAACGTTGCAGCGAATCCATTGTCGTCCGTCGTGATCACACACCCTATTAAGAACGATGTGCCACCTAATCATCTTGGGGTTGAAGCTCTTTCTTTCCGTGTTTGCTTCAACAATACGTATGTTTTTGGATAGAGTCCGCCTTTAGCAAAAACAGCTTATATAGGGCAGACAAGCAGAAACTTTAATGTCAGATACACAGGACTCAGAAGAGCATTAAAAAGTAACAGCTGTCATTCCACATTTGCTGAACACCTCATGGACAAGAAACATAACCCAACAAACAACAACACATATTTGAACATTCTCAAATGCAGCAACAGCCCCTCACAAAAACTAATAATTGAAGAAAATTATCAGATACAAAAAGCCATAGTGGAAGGCAAACAAGTGATGAATGAATACACAGCTCTCTGCAGTGGCACTCTGTTCTCTGCCCTCAAAGAATTATTAGACAGGACCAACCTATAAAGCTCTCACCCCCTCCCCCCTCACACACACACACACACACACACACACACACACACAAAGTAAAAAAATGAAGAAAAATAATAATAATAAAGCCTAAAACCTACTGTCTCTCTCTCTCTCTCTCTCTCTCTCTCTCTCTCTCTCTCTCTCTCTCTCTCACTCACTTTCTCCCTTCTCACACACACACACACACACACACACACACACACCAAAAAGAAATCCTAAAACCTACTGTCACACTCTCTCTCTCTCTCTCTCTCTCTCTCTCTCTCTCTCCCTTCCTTTTCACACACACCAAAAAAAATCCTAAAACCTACTGTCACTCTCTTTCTCTCTCTCTCTCTCTCTCTCTCTCTCTCTCTCACACACACACACACACACACACACAATTACAGACGCCTCCGAAAGATTCATGACAACCGCCAGGAATGCCTTCAACTGTTCCACTGCCAGCCATCTTGCTTTTACACCTCCAACTGTTCCACTGCCTTCCATGTTTGTTTTTACAGCTGGTAAACAGTGAAACAGTGACAGTGACAGTGACAGTGACAGTGACAGTGGCAACTCAATATATAGTGTTTGAGAGTGATGAAGAAAAAGAAAATGTAAGTGAAACATCACCCAAATAGACACACACACACACACACACACAGAATTAAATAATTTCAGGCAAAGAAATGACAATTTTCAAATCGTAATTTTTGGGTTAAACAATTTATCTACTTAAAGGTATAAGTGGTTGCAGATGACAAACTGTGGAGCAAAACAGTCACTGTAGAAACACAACACATCAGAAAAACCACACCATGTGGTAAAAAGGTATGAATTCATAATTCATGAGTTTTTCTGTAATTACGATTTAAAAACTAATAGTTACATTTATACAAACGGTATAGAACACTGTTTATCTTTAACACATGAAAAATAAAAGCCCACTGAAGATGCTGCAACTGCAGTCAAACATGGTTTGGTTAAAAAAACAAAATTGTGTTTTGCTTAAGGCGGACCCTATCCAAAAACATACCATGTGCCACCGTTTGTAATGTCTGGGAGACCATGATGGATCACGGTGACTTCAGTACAGAATAAAAGTGCCATTTCTGCTCGTCTCATTGCGTACTTCTTTTAGTTACCTTCTGTACTACAATGTAGCGATTCTTTCTATGTATGGTCAAAGCGTCATCGTGCTGTGTTATATGGCAGTACACAACATGCGAAAGCTACTTCTGTGTTTATTCAGTAATAGCGGCCTGTTGTAATATTTTAAATGCAGTGTCAGCAACAGAATATCTTTCACAAAACAACATAGTCTTCAGAGCAGCTGCTCAAAGTGATCTCCTTGCATCTTCAAACATTTAGCGACTCTCCGGATCCTGCTTCTCCGAATTCTTTGCAGCATAACTGCCTCCACCGTTACGAGAGCAGCTTGCAAGCGCCTACCAGTTCTTCCAGGTTCATCGGTGGAGTAGAATAAAGTTGCGCCTTCAAGTACCCCAAAAGAAGAGATCCGTCATAGGAAATTACACTGCCTGACCTTATTTCATCTCAGGCGTTTAAATAGACATTCGCACACACTCCTTCTGACGAACATTCTGCCGGTTCTTCTTGAAAACGTACCAGTGGATAGTCTGCGTAATATGTGGCTGTAACAGACGGTTGTCCAGCTTACTCGTCCCGTGTTGCAACGCAAATACTGAATGAGAAATTTCCTGGGCATTGGATCGGACGAAAATCTGTTGTCAAATGGTCTGCAAGGTCCCCCGATTTGACTTCTCTTGATTTCTTTCTTTGGGGAGCACTCAAAGATGCAGTCTATCACGAATCCCTGGCTACACCAGACGATGTGTGTCGTCGAATAGCCAGCACAGGCTATGCCACATCATCCACTGTAATTATATCTGTTCATCGTTCTTTCGAACGGCGAATGTAAATGCGTCTTTCAGTCAATGGTCAACAGTTTCAACATATGCTTAGTTAAAGGAAAAAGTTTTTTTTTTTAAGACATAATTTATATTAGGTAATTTGGGTGGTTACCAAATCATTGTTAGTAAATTGTGTATTTCGTTTACATGTGTACGAAATTGAATTGCAATGTAAATTAAGTCGACAGCGTGTATTGCACATAGCTGGTAACACTGTCATTACGCGTTTACGTTCAGCATGAAACGACCTTTCGTTAAGAAGGATATTTATTTTGTGCTGTTACAGATCATCACCAAAGTAATTTTAACAAAATGTTTAGCTCAATGAATGTATCCCATATGACATAATTTAGAGCAGTGTAGGTAGAGATAGTTGTTAGGCAGCATGTATTTTTATACAGCCAGGTATAGGAAAAGTTAGGTCAAATCTTCCTTCTAACATTAAGATATTTAATACAGTAGTTGCTTTTTGCAGCGCTTGAGACATCTTTATTTCTGAACACTGAACAATGGATTTCTCTGTTTCAGCTCAAGTAAATCTGGGAGGATATACAAATGTGAAATAGTTTTCCTAAACCATTTGTGACACGGTGGATTCTAACCTACGACGTATTTCCACATGCAACATTCGTTGGTGAACGTGCCTGTATGTCGTGAGTCGGTTCAAGTTGAAATAAGCTTTATTCTCATAGCGCAGACCTACCTTACGGTATACAAGTACGCAGCCTCGTCCGAGACGTCTGTTTAGCAGTGTCTGCACCGTTGATCCCGTTTCCGGACACCGTGCTCTCACATTTTAGGACATTTCTTGAGCTTTTAACGACAGGTTTCAACATCAACATTAACAAATGCTGTATCACCGTAATTGTCTTCTCAAGAGTTATCGTCCGCAGGCGCCCCACAAACCAAACATCATCATCATCCAGAGGCATTGAATGCAGTTATAAAAAGTATATGGTTCCATTTATGAAAACGTACTTGCTTCAGTGTATCCGATGATACCAGCGCTAAAAACATTAACCAGACAAAAACATACGCGCTACTCGGCGCTCTGGCATCTGCCGAAAACCGCATTTCTCGTAAGACACAGCAGGCCCGCTAGAAGGTGCTCGTAACACGTCAAATCGTGTAGTTAACTATAGAGCAGGGCCAATAGACAGGGGTCTGCGTCCGCCATGCCACAGCAATCCAGACCATCATGCAGTCAGTGGCATCGCGTTTACTAATCGACGAAACCTGCTGTTGTCTGTTGACTTGGATACGTACCAGCATACTCCATTGGAGGGCTTTGAAATTTTGTACAATGATATGCTTTTGGATCCTTCTACATTCTGGTCAAACTATCTAATTCTGTTTTGGCCTCTAGTGGGCAATGTCTCACCATGGAAAAGTTACCAATTCTTATATTTCACTTACTGCCTTGTGACTGTGTTGAATAAATCAGTGTATTTGTTAGTTCAACTGTCAATACTTTAAGCACCACGATGTCGACACTTAACCTTCTCTTCTTCCTTAAAGCCAAAGTTCCAGGGTTCAATCCTATTACATTTATTGTGTTAAAAATGCGCAGTTGCACTGTGGGTCGTATTCCTGTACTCCTGAACAATAATGTCTTCTAATACACTGCGCAGTTTTAATAAAAAAAAAGTAACTATTATTTGAGATATGTGCGTGTTCAATGTACTGTTGGAAAAAGAAAACTCTCAAGCTTTACATGGTTCCCGCTAGGTAGCAGCAGTGTGCGCCCACTTCAATTCTGGTAAAAATGGTGTCGGGACAACAGAAATCGTTTTGTGTTCTACGTTTTGCGCAGCGCCGGTCAATAATAACTGTTCAGCGTGACTTTCGTGTGTGTGTGTGCGTGTGGTTTGAGGTTTTCGGGCGCTAAACAGCGTGGTCATCAGCGCCCAAACGCAAAGAAACAGGAACACATGCAGTGAAGGGACGAAGACGGACAGCGAACAAGGAGAACGGCTAAAAGACACAGACCTGACGCAGTTACAAATCCTCACATACAGAGGCCAAACAAGAGGAGAAGAAACGCACTAAAAAAGGAAAGGAAACACAAGGAAAAGAGAACAGAAATCGAAGTGAAACAAGTAGGTAATCGTGACTGGCGGACCTCTTACCTAAAGCCTGGGTGAGCCAGTCACCCAGCAGCACATTAAAATCCTCTCCCTAAAATCCGAGGCAACAAATTGGACAGGCCACAAAACCGTAACACCTTAAAAACAGTCGTTGCGTCGTCTTGCAAAATAGAGGGCAAATCCGGTGGCAAGGAAACCACCGCCCTCTGGTCAGAGAATAAAGGACAGTCAAGTAAAATGTGGCGGACAGTAATCTGGACGTCACAAGCACTGCAGATTGGGGGGTCCTCCCGCCGGAGTAAAACACCGTGCGTTAAGGGACTGTGCCCGATGCGGAGGCGAGTGAGGAGAACCTCATCCCGCCTGCATGACTGGTAGGACGTACGCCATGGCCGCGTGGTGGCCTTGACCAGACGCAGCTTATTTTCACCGACTGCCAGTCACTCTTCTTCCCATTGACGCATAACACGAAAACGCAAAAGGGAGGTAACAGCATGGAGGGGGACGGCACATTCAACAACGTGAGGGAGGGAACATGCATCTTTGGCAGCCACATCCGCCAGTTCGTTTCCCCTAATACCCACGTGCCCCGGCACCCAGCAGAAAGAAACCTCCTTCCCCTGCCGTTGCAGGTGGAGTAGGGCATCATGGATGTTCTGGACGACCGTATCCGCTGGGTACAAGTGTTGCATGGTGTGAAGGGCACTCAGGGAGTCAGAACAGATGAGAAACTTAAGACTGGGAACACATCTCATCTGCTCCAATGACCGCAAGATCGCAAACAATTCGGCATCAAAGATGGTAAACGCTGCAGGAAGCCGTAACTTGACGACTCGATCAGGGAAAACAACAGCACAACCAACAGAGTCCCCCTGTTTAGAGCCATCCGTAAATACTGGTACATGGTCGGGATGCTGGTTTAAAATATCGTAAAATAAGGAGGTAAAAACAAACGCAGGAGTGCAGCTCCTCCGGTACTCTGACAAGTCTAAAAGGACGCTGGGCCTCTGGAGCAACCAGGGAGGCAGGCGGGTAAAACCCTGGAGTTGGGGTGCCACACGCTCCACACCAAGGGACTCAAGCAAATGCTTGGCACGAATCCCAAATGGTCTCGTTGCCCTTGGGCGACTGGAAAAGAGACGTTCCATAGGCGGTCGGGCAACAGTAGGGTATGCAGGGGAGGTAGGACAGGCAAGGAATTGACACACCCGTCGCACCATGAGGAGTTTCCGCCGGATGGCGAGCGGCGGTTCCGCTGCCTCAGCACACAGGCTGGGGATGGGACTGGTACGGAAGGCACCAGTAGCCAGCCTGATACCCTCGTAGTGTACTGCGTCAAGAATCTTCAGATACGAAGGCCTCGCTGACCCATACACAGTGCGTCCATAGTCAAGACGCGACCGGACGAAAGCCCTATAAAACTGCAGCAGACGCGCCCGATCTGCTCCCCAGGACCGATGGCTCAGACACTTCAAAATATTCAGCGCCTTCAGGGCCCGCACCTTGAGGTCTTTAATGTGCGGCAACCACGACAACTTGGAATCAAAAGTGAGGCCCAGGAACCTCACAGTGTCTCTAAAAGGAAGAATGGTGTCCCTCAGACGCAATTCAGGGGAGGTAAAAGCACGTCGAGAACGATTAATATGAACACACACACATTTGTCTGCAGAAAAGGTAAAACCTGTCTTCGCAGTCCATGCCTCTAATCGCTTTATCGTAAGCTGCAGCTGCCGACTAGCAGTGACAAGACTGGAGGAAGAACAGAAAACAGCAAAATCGTCCACAAACAAGGAGCACTGGGCAGGACTCCGGATAGTGGACGTGATACTGTTAATGGCGACGGCAAAGAGGGTGACACTTAAAACGCTTCCCTGAGGAACACCATTCTCCTGCACGTGCAAATCAGATAGCACATTACCAACCCGATATCGAAAGAGGCGGCGGGAAAGAAAGGACCGAATGAAGATGGGGAGATGGCCACGAAAGCCCCACTGATGGAGTTGATTGAGGATAAGGCGGCGCCAAGTAGTGTCATACGCCTTATTAATGTCAAAGAATACACCTAGACAATGCTGGTTACGTAGGAAAGCCTGCTGGATGGCCGCCTCAAGCAGGGTCAAGTTGTCTATAGTTGAACGACATCTCCGAAAGCCACACTGAGAGTGGCTAAGGAGCTGCCAGGTCTCGAGCAGCCAAACCAGGCGACGGTTGACCATGCGTTCCAATGTCTTCTCGACACAGCTCGTCAAAGCAATACTCCGATAACTACTGGGATGCATTCGGTCTTTTCCCGGTTTGAGGAGGGGAATCAAAATCGCCTCCCTCCACGAGTCAGGGAACGTGCCGGATGACCATATCATATTAAAACAATTCAGGAGAACTTCCTTGGATGGCAGCAACAAGTGCTGCAGCATGCTGTACAGGATTTGATCATCACCTGGCTCAGTATCATGAGCCACAGACAGCGCCGAATCCAGTTCCCACATTGTGAAGGGGCAGTTGTAGGGTTCAGAATTTGGAGACCGGAAGTCCAAGTGATCCCTCTCGATAGCAGTGCGGTAGCGGCAGAAATCTGGATCACAGTTAATAGTGGCAGTAGATTCGGCAAAATACATGGCCAGTGTCTGGGCAATGTCTCTCTGCGCCGTGAGTAGACAACCCTGATGCAGCAATGCCGTGACAGGTAGTTGGCTGCGTTTCCCGGAAATCCTCCTGATGGCTTCCCATACTTTTGTAGAACTAGTGGAGCGGGAGATGGAGTTCAGGAACGATTGCCATGACCGTTGTTTGCTCTCTTTAATCACTCGCCGCGCCTTGGCCCTTGCCACCCGAAAGGCCGCAAGATTGTCAGCTGAGGGACGACACTTGAAGCGGCGCAGAGCTGCACGGCGGGCTCGGATGGCTGAGCGGCACTCAGTGTTCCACCAAGGGACAGGGCGCCTCTTGGGATGACTTGAGGACCGTGGGATCGACAATTCAGCAGCATGGGAGATCACGGCTGTAACATGGTCGACCCATTCGTGGACGCTGGCACGGTGTTCCAAAACAACTAAATCGCTGAAAAGTGCCAGTCAGCTCTGCAGAGGTGCCACCTGGGCGGCACTGGTAATGCCACAGTCTCATCCAGGAGGCGAATCCAAAGGGGGAAGTGGTCACTAGAATGGAGGTCAGCGGCAACCTCCCACAGAGCAGAATCCGCGAGTGCTGGAGAGCAAAAGGAAAGGTCAATAGCTGACGACGACCCAGAAGCAGTACAGAAATGAGTGGGAGCACCAGAGTTGAGGATGCACAGTTCTTCGGATGCCATGAGGCTTTCCAAAATGCGACCCCTGGGGCAAGTAGTCGTAGAGCCCCATAAGACATTATGAGCATTGAAGTCCCCCAGAAGGAGAAATGGGCGGGGGAGTTGGGTAACAAGGTCTGTGAGAGCCTCAGAGTCTATTGCATCCTGAGGCGGTAAGTCAACGGAACAGATTGTGAGCCTCCGCCCCACAAGAAGGTCAACTGCAACTGCTTGCAAGTCCGTAACGAGAGGGAGCTCAGATGAGTGGTGCATGTCATGGACAAAAACCGCAACACCACCCTTTGCCCTTTCCCCCATCAGATCATCTTTTCGATACACAGTATAGCCCCGTAAAGAAGGAGCATCAGTGGCCCGGAAATATGTCTTGGAGACATAAGCACAAGGGGCGCTCTCGTACAAGAAGTTGTAATTCGGCCACATGCTTCCTGAACCCATTCAGGTTCCACTGTAATATGGGAGCCAGTGATCAGGGTGGCTGAATTTTCACCCTGCCCCTGTGCTTTGGAGGAGAGCCCGTAACGGAACATATTAAAGGCTTAACTGTACCAAAGTATGCGATACCCTCCAAATTCAACTAGTTTAACGAGTTTTTATGATTATAGAAAAGTTATTGTGTATGTTAACAATGATTGCATAACATGTCTGCATAAACAGTCAACCCATTAAATTATACTGAGTAACTGACCCACAAAAAAGTTAATATCACTTTATCACTGATACAGCAAATGTCATCATGTAGAAACACTAAGTTCATCTTAAATAATTAATATGAAGTACGAAAAATAGTGGCCAACTTAGGTATTTTGGATCTCCTTAAATAAAAATCACCCAGTGAAACCTATTTGTTCACTAGGAGCGTTTTCACTCAGTATTCACGTAAGCAATCCTATTTTAGACGAAAACCAATGTAATTCTTAATAATTCATGTTATTTACTTATTTATGCAAATTAGAGAAGTCAATTGACAAACTTCTAAAAAACGGCCTTTTTGTAACAAAGAATTATTCTGTCAAGTCAACAAATCTGTCTATCATTTTAATAACATGTTAAATTATGTCACTCGATGCAAATTAATAACTTTTCTGCACAAATTATGATAACAGATGTACATGTGACTTGTGAACTATATCTCTTTTTAGTAGTTCTTTGACAATGTTATAAATACAAGCAGCAAGAACGGTCGGGAGGCAGTCGGAATGTTACTTTGGTAAAGTGTGTTTGTGTGTTATTGTTTGAGGTGGATAAACAATGCAAAGAACATGTAACAGAAGTACTACTTTATGTTGAGTCATAGTCTTTGGTGGACAGTGGAATTAAGATGGCCACCAGAGTAATAAATATTTGAAGTTTACATATTTGTTGGTTTCGCTCGTTCTTTATCATCAAAAGCACATAAAAAACACGGGACCTCATGTTTTTAACCCTAGACAACCAGATGTAGAGCCAGCATCAGCATCAAGAGACAGCAGCGATCCAGCAAGTAGCAGTGATTACTACAACACAATGCATTTTAATGGCGCCAACCTAACATCAAGTGCTAACAAGCTCCGTAAACGGGAGTGAAATAGTGCGATTATAGCAATTAGCAATATCTACGACCAGGCGACCATTACAAAAGTGGGGGCTCAGCCGGGATCTTTAAGTGCATCGATGATAATAGTGCAGCGATAAATTTCATATATGCTTAGCACTCCAAAAAAGTTTATTTGTGCAGTGTGGCAACAGTGAAAATATGTCAAAAATAAATAAATAAATAAAGTGCGTTTGTGCGACTACGAAAAACTATCATCACACCGCTCGGAAGATTAACGTCTGGATTATGTCAATGGAATTCATCAATCAAGACTTCAGCTTCGATACAACCGAATAGAAGTGAAGAAAGCCAACAGGAACACCAATCACGACATCATAGCATAGCTACATAACGCAAGGTATTTTGTTGTTGTCATTTAAAATAATTAATAGTTAACATGTCTTTACCTGAGAGTGATGAGATCGTAGGAAATGTAAAAATTGAACCAGGGGATGGTGAACAATTAAACTTAACAGAGTGGCTAGCAGGGTTTGCAACTCAAATAAGCTCGCAACTTAAACAATCAAGTGAACAAGTACGTTTGGGTTTTAAACAATCAAGTGAACAAGTAAGTTTGAAACTCACAGATAGACTGGATAAGTTAAGTTTGGATTTTGATCTATTAAGTACTCATCTCAATGAGAAGTGTGAGAAAATCAAAACTACCCTCAGTAAGGACACTAGAGAACAGTTGATACACTTCAGAAAATAATTTCAAGTTAAAGTTGAAAGTTTAAATGAAAACATACAAGCTAACACAGACAGCATTGCTGTCATCTACAACAGAGTAGATACTGAAGTTGAAAGATTAGATCAGAGAATAGACAAAACATCAGAAAACCTTAAACAAGAATACAACCTGTATACCACTAATGTAGATACAAAAGTAGAAAATATACGCACTAAATATACACAATTGGAAGATGCATTGATGTCAAAACAAATGTTTTACAATCAAAATTCAATGTATGGGCACATCCAAGTGAAATGCTTTCCTGGTGAAAATCTGCACCCTATTGACTTTATTCACCAATGTAAGGATATGTTTGTTGTAGGAATGTCAGATAACATAAAAATTAAGTTTGTAAAACGGGTTCTAGAAGGGGAGGCCCTATCCTGGGCAAATGAGAATAATGATTCTTGGAATACTTTTGAAGAGTTTGAAGCTAAGTTTATTTGCAAATTTTGGTCACAATCCATACAAGCCAGATTAAAGTCAGAATTTCTAAATGGACCAGTGTATAGAGGGGAAGTAGGGGGAATGCAAAAATTTTGCAGAGATCAATTGAAAAAACTTGCTCACTTGAATAACTCTTTTGATATTATGACACAAATTGATGTTTTAAAAAGAAGGTTACCAGAGAGACTGCAGTGGGAATTGGTCCATGGACCAGACGATTCAATGGAAGAGTTCCTGAAATTTGTAGATAGATTAGATAGGGCCTTGGAAAGAGAAAATAACCAAGGTTTTTGCTCTGGCAACAACCAGTATGGGGGGTGGAACAGGAATGTAAATAGAGATTATTATGGGAGGACAGACTTTGAAAATTCTGGAAATAATGCTCCAAATAGGGGAGATAGGAGATATGAAAATGATTTCAGAAACAATACACAGGAGGGAGGATGGAGGAGAGATAACAGGAATGATAGAAATAGGTATTGGGGAAGAGAACAAGATAGAAGGGGGTTTGTTGAAAATAGTGAACAAAACGACAACTACAAACGGACAGACCGAGGGAACCAGCCGGGAAACGGTGGACAGTCCTACTAGATGTCCGTAGTTTTGGGGCTAGACAATATTATGACAGGACAACACATAACCGAAACTGGAGAAGGAGAAGATACAATGTAAAGAGTAAGTACCATGAAAATACTGATGTTGTTAGAATGAATAAATTAGAATTTAATAAAAGGTTTTGGGATACTATGAGTAAAAGTGATACAGTTAATAAAAGCAGTGTTCAAGCACAGGTAGTTAGTGAAAGTGCAGAAGTTGAAGGTATTGCAGAGTTCCATAGTTGGGCTGAAAAAGATACTGGTGTTAATAACAAGTCAGACACACCACAAATAGAATCTATTTTGGGGGGTTTATTTGATAAGAAGGGGGATGACGAAGTGTTTAATGGAGCCAAAGACTCAATTGCTGAGATTCAGATACAAAGGGGGGAAACAGAAGATGGGGTTGTTGTGGAGGAGGAGGAAGAAGTAATAGAGGGACATTTAAATAATGATCCTAAATCAAGTGATGTTATTGATGAGAGTGTGGAGGAAGAAATAAAAGTATTTGTAGAATTGAAAAGTGATTATGTGGTAAAGGTAAGTGATGTGACAAACATGGGTAATAATGAGGTTAATTTAAGTGAAATGCAGACTAGGGAATGTGTATCTGAGGACAAGCTATTGCCTATTGGGAACTATGAAACACTAATCTATAAGAATGGTAATAATAATAATATTAAAGAAAATATAAAGGGATGGAATGTAAATGTGTGTTTTCAAGAAAAAGGGGAAAAGTTTTTAGAAGTTTTGTGGAACAACTATGGAAACTGTATATACAAAGATGCCTTTTGGAAAGAATTAGCAAATGTAAGTGCAACCTTGTATCCTACATGCTGGACAAGAATCTGTAGTGGACTTTATAAAAAAAGGGGGTGAAAACAGTAGTTTGTTAAGTGACAACACAGTGTTAAAAGGAACAGATGAAAACAAAGGTTTATGTTTAAATGTCAATGCTTTGCAAACAGAGAGGGATGTGTCTAAGTGTAGGAAAGAGACATTAGACTTAGGAACTAAAGAAATTGAAAATGATCTATTGTTTGAAAATACTGAAATAGACAAAGCTGGGTTGTCCATATGTTAAAGTAAACATTGACATTAGTCCATTTGAAATAAAAGAAAGGCCACTTCCTAATGTGTATAGACTTATCTTTCCCAGATCAAGAAGGTTATTTGGATTAAGAAACATCACTGAATTGAAACCATATAAACATGATTAAGCACATTTCCCTGTTTGAATACAGTTACTTACCCATTTTCCATAAAGCATGTTATCAGCAAAGATTTTACTGGGTGTGTCAAATAGCAACTACCACTCATCCTACAGACCATGGAACAGTTCCAGATCTCTGAGAGAATGTTTTTATATTTTTATTGTCACTATTGAATATTAAATTTTGAGACATCTTCTTTACTTGCAACGGGCAAGAAGGTGACAAACATTTATTACTTTCCTTTTGTATGGTTGAATATGGGACATACTTGCACTAAATAAAAGACAATGTAAAAATTGTTGTGCAAGACCCATCATTTTGTTACTATTGTGTTCTTAGGCATATGATTTGTGTACAATTTTCTCCAGCTAATCAGATGTTCACCAAGTTTGATGTTTGTGTTATGTTGTGACCAATTTATGTGTCCAATTTTAGTATTAATATGTTCTTGTACTGTCTTGCCTATGTGTCGTAATGGGAGACAATATTTAAAAAACTCTTCCTTTTTTTTCAAATGCATATTATATTCATACATGTGACTTCTCTAATGTTTGTGGTTATATATCATGTCCATACTTATAATTGTGTTCTTTGTTTTCATTTCTTTTATGTGGCTCAAAAGGAACAGACAGTTGCAGTATTTTCCTATGGACATATGACCTGTCCATCTATGTAATATATTTATGTTCCTTCTGTTATCTTGATTAATCTGTGACTCAATGAGAACTGACTTTGAAATAATTTACTTTTTTTTTATATCTTAAAATCGCATGTGATATATTTGTGTCTGTTTTTGATCATTTTCCATGTGGCTCACTGGGAGCAAAATTTAACATTTCTTTTTACTTTCATATATTACTAAATATTCTTATTATGCTGTCATACTGAGAGCCATAACACAAAGTGCATTTGAAACAGCACAACTAAAATATTTGCAGGAAAAAGTCATTTTGAAACGATGTAACGGTCCTTGTATACATACACATTACGCATAGTAAAACAAAAAAAATTATTAAAGTAGTACTTTCCCAAATTTTAACCATTTGACACATTTGTCCTAGTCGCCTAATATCATTAACATTCTGTAAATGATATTACCCGAGGGGGTATTGTAACGGAACATATTAAAGGCTTTACTGTACCGAAGTATGCGATACCCTCCAAATTCAACTAGTTTAACGAGTTTTTATGATTATAGAAAAGTTATTGTGTATGTTAACAATGATTGCATAACATGTCTGCATAAACAGTCAACCCATTAAATTATACTGAGTAACTGACCCACACAAAAGTTTATATCACTTGATCACTGATACAGCAAATGTCATCATGTAGAAACACTAAGTTCATCTTAAATAATTAATATGAAGTACGAAAAATAGTGGCCAACTTAGGTATTTTGGATCTCCTTAAATAAAAATCACCCAGTGAAACCTATTTGTTCACTAGGAGCGTTTTCACTCAGTATTCACGTAAGCAATCCTATTTTAGACGAAAACCAATGTAATTCTTAATAATTCATGTTATTTACTTATTTATGCAAATTAGAGAAGTCAATTGACAAACTTCTAAAAAACGGCCTTTTTGTAACAAAGAATTATTCTGTCAAGTCAACAAATCTGTCTAACATTTTAATAACATGTTAAATTATGTCACTCGATGCAAATTAATAACTTTTCTGCACAAATTATGATAACAGATGTACATGTGACTTGTAAACTATATCTCTTTTTAGTAGTTCTTTGACAATGTTATAAATACAAGCAGCAAGAACGGTCGGGAGGCAGTCGGAATGTCACTTTGGTAAAGTGTGTTTGTGTGTTATTGTTTGAGGTGGATAAACAATGCAAAGAACATGTAACAGAAGTACTACTTTATGTTGAGTCATAGTCTTTGGTGGACAGTGGAATTAAGATGGCCACCAGAGTAATAAATATTTGAAGTTTACATATTTGTTGGTTTCGCTCGTTCTTTATCATCAAAAGCACATAAAAAACACGGTACCTCATGTTTTTAACCCTAGACAACCAGATGTAGAGCCAGCATCAGCATCGAGAGACAGCAGCGATCCAGCAAGTAGCAGTGATTACTACAACATAATGCATTTTAATGGCGCCAACCTAACATCAAGTGCTAACAAGCTCCGTAAATGGGAGTGAAATAGTGCGATTATAGCAATTAGCAATATCTACGACCAGGCGACCATTACAAGCCCGTACTGGCCGGAGATTTATTCCTGGGGCGAGAATATCGCCCCCGGTCGACATCAATGTCCATCAGCTCCGATGGCGATCCAAGGGAGATGTCAGACAGTACGATGGCATCGTCATCGGACTGACCCTGACTAGTCTCCTCAGGTGGCAAAACCTTCACCTTTGGGGTCTTCGTCTTGGGGGGCTTAGAATGCAGAACCTTGTCAACAGTTGGAGCTTTACTCACCTGGGCAGAAGGTGCCATATGGGAAGGGGCAGGAAGTACCCCAATGTCAGCAACCACGGCCTTGTCCGACGTTGTGGGGAGAGCTGCAGGTTGCAAAACAACCGCAGCAGCACAAGTGCACTGGCAAACGCAGGTATTAGTGCTGACACTAGCAACCTCCGATTGTGTAGCAACAGTGGCCAACTGTACCGGTTTCTGCAGAGTGGAAGCGAAAGATGTAAACACAGGAGGCTGCATGGCCTTAAAGAGCTTCTTGGCCTCACCATAGGGGATGCGTTTAGATGTTTTGATCTCCTGCATCTTCCGTTCCTCGAGATACATGGGGCAGACCCGGCTCCAGACAGGGTGACTCCCAGAGCAATTCACGCACTTCACAGGCGATGAACAATCGGCTCCTTCATGGGCAGGCTGACCACATTTACCACAAGTGGCTATCCCATTGCACCCCAACGTAGTATGCCCAAAGCGTTGACATTTAAAACAGCGCATTGGGTTGGGGAAATATGGCCATACTGGCAAACGTAAGAAACCCGCTTTAACATGCTCTGGGAGTCTCGGGCAATTGAACGTGAGAATAGACGAGTCGGATTTGACTAGGTCCCCATCGACTCGTTTCATAATATGCTGCACGTCGACAATACCTTCGTCAGCCCACTCAGATTTCAACTCGTCCTTGGGGATATCCACCAAGTCCCTACATGTCACAACACCCTTACTATAGTTCAAAGTGGAGTGGAGCTCGGTCTCGATAGCGTACTCTCCGAGACAGGTTGCTTTCCTAAGAGAAGTGACTTGACGGGAACTAGAAGTTTCAACTAACGGAGTCCCATTGCGCAGTCGCTTCACAGATTTCAGTGTTCCTGCAATTCCCTCAAGACCCTTGTGGATGTAAAAGGGAGAAACTCTCTCAAAGCTACCTTCCTTCCGTTTGACAATCAAAAACACATTCTGGTTATCAGCATGTGCTCTGTTACGACAGTCTGATAAATCTCTAGTAACACCAGGCGCTGGAGGACTCCCAGCACGAAGTCGCTTTTTAGATTGGGTGTGTTTTCCTACCAGTGGCCCACCCAATCCACTGGTAGGGGGAAACGTAGAGGTCGAAGGGTCCATTGTGGTCCCACGAGCAGCTAGGGAACTAAAGGTCCGCTCAGACAGAGCCCCGCGTGCCTGAGTAAGCCTTATACAACTGGGGTGCGGCAGGTGCCCCAGAGGTTGCCCGCTTGCGACTGTTGCACCCCAACAGCCATGCATCTTATAGGCGCGCAGCACACCGTAAGATTGAAGGGTTTTTATAGAGGTTTACCTTCCTCGCAATCCAGGCGGTCAGCACACAACATTCCACCGCCGCGCCATGCGGTGGTCGCTGAAGCGTGTCCGGGGTTTACGGTGACAGGAGACTGGCGGCGCTGACCAGTCCCCAGCTCAGGACCCCGGGGTCGCCAAGCCTGTACTCAGCAAATGAATGCTGAGCCCCTGGGGGGTGTGACTTTCGTACAAGATATGGGGTGGATCATCCTACAGCACAGAGCATTAGACGATGGCATGAACAATTCCGAGAAACAGGTTGTTTATGTAAAGAAAGGCATCGCCGGGCCGTCCCCGAGTGTCTGACACAGACGTCGAACGCATCCGCCATAGTTTCTTGAGGAGTCCGCAGAAACCCTTTCCCCGCGCAGCTTGACAGCTTACCATGCCCTCGACGTTCGTCTGCTATGTGTTGCGTCGACGTTTACACATGAAACCATACAAAATTCAGCTACTGCAAGCTCATCGTGAAGGTGACAAACAACAACGTGTGGAGTTCTGTAATTTCGTTCTTGGCAACATGGAGGATGACAGTTTTCTTCCACGCTTAGTGTTTAGTGGCGAGGCAACATTCCAGTTAAATGGAAAGGCGGCCGTGATAATGTGAGAATATGGGGTATGGAACAACCACATGAAGTTGTACAAAATGAGAGGGAGTCTAAAATTTAATGTGTTTTGTGCAGTTTCACGGGAAAAGGTGTATGGTCCAATTTTCTTTGCTTTGTGCTCAGGAAGTACATACCTCGAAATGGGTGAGAATTTTCTTTTCCCACAGTTGGAGACTTATATGAACGACTTAATTTACCGACAGGATGGGGCACCGCCGCACTGGCATCTGGAAGTGCGGGAATTTTTCAATCAAACGGTTACTGAACGATGGATCGGTCGCACTGGACCAAATGATTCAGCCTTACAATACTTGCCTCCAGGGTCACCGGACCTAACTGTATGCGATTATTTCTTGTGGGGGTTTATAAAATCTCTGTTTACGTGCCTCCGTTACCGACAACAATTTATGAACTGAAACATCGCATAACAGCACCTGTGGAAGCTGTAACTCAAGGCAAGTTCGCTGCAGTGTGGGAACAATTTGAATACCGCTTGGCATATGCAGTGCATCTCAAGGAGAGCATATTGAACACCTATGAAAAGATACGAAAAAAAATTTTTTTGACTTCCCGCTCATAAAAAAAAAATTCATTCTATATGTTTATTAGACGTGCCAAATCGGATGATTCTCTTTGATACACCCTGTATAATACTACCTACAGTGCTTTTGAAAATACCTGCGTTGTACACTGAGATATTTCTAGCGGCATAGTATGTGTCAACGTATCCCAACCTCCTGTCAACAATTTCAAGCTACGGAGTCTCAAGAAAAGCCTCGCCCCATGAAGCGTTGACAACCGTGTCGACTTGGCTGCACGTGAAGTTGCCTATCCTTGCGGCGCAGGCCTAACGCTGGTATAACGTCAGGAACACTGCCGTTTAACAAAACTACTTCGACGCAGCGGCAGTTTATCAGTGTAGCACATACTGCGGGCCACACGCTATAAGGGGCCAGACATCTCACTGACTATTCTTCTTCTTCACTTCATGGAGCAGGTTTACATGAAGTTTAGTCTTCACTGAAGAAGCGATCTGTTCCTCGGTCGTCTTATACCTGTCTTTCCTACTGGTTCATATCCGATTAGCTGTTTCACTAACATGTTTTCCCGCATTCTGTTGACATGCTGTTTCCGTTCCATACACCTATGCTCAATTTTTTTTTCATTTACCCATTTTATATTCTCTTTTTGTCAGCCAGTGTTGTGGGTACTGGGGCACCACCTACTTTTTCGGGATGAAGTTAGCAGTTTGCCGTTTTAAATTAAAAATAGTAACACTGCTTACAGTTACGTGTGCATGATTGTGCAGTATTTTTAAAGTACTTGAAATAATGGAACATTTACATAAAAATGTGATTTATGGTTGCCACTTTTGGCAAGACAAAAGTCGGGACACTTCTAAGGGTAGCACTTGATATATTGAATGTGCAAGTCTTATTAACGTCCGTCAGCTTCGTCCACCTGCTTAGCTGGGTGGTAACGTGCTCGCCTCCCATACAAGCGGGCCCGGGTTCGATTCCCGCCCGGGTTGGAGATTTTCTCGGGGACTGGGTGTTGTGTTGTCCTCATCGTCATTTCCTCCTCATCACCGGCGCGCAAGTCGCCCAATGTGGCGTCGAATGAAATAAGAGTTGCACTTGGCAGCCGAACTTCCCCGAATATGGGCCTCCCGGCCAACGATGCTATACGCCCATTTCATGTTTTTCGTCAGCTTCATATACTCACATCGGAACTAAACAACAAGTGCCACACCTGAAACTTAAAATATTTAAATGCCAGCAGTATTTACTTTACCAAGTGATGAAAATCAATGGCTTTGGGGCTGGAACCTGAAGACGTACGTGTTGTCTGATGTAGCTGCCTTCAGAAGCTTCTTCTCATGTAGAACATGCTGACAGAACTCTGAGCAGCTCATATTATAATTTAACAACACGTTCACTTTCCAGAGGCGTTAATTACACAATATGATATAAAAAAGTAAAACTGTAAAAACAATCAAAAAAGTAGGGACTTGAGGACGTCCAGTCGTGCTCACGTGGAACACGGGACAGTTACAGAAAAGTACAAATTCTGGACAAGTGGAAACGATAGGGTATTTTGAAAAGTTTGAAGAATACATACTACGTATATATAATATTTTATTTAATCATGATTAATGTTTACACAAGAGCACAAGAGGTTTATTTACATGCTCTCTTTCATTATTGTCAGCTGCGAATTATTGCGAATATACTTTCGGCGGAGATTATTTGCTTGACATTGCCAGCAAAGCGCGAGTAAATCTAGATTGGCGGTGTAAGCTGCTCGGCGAACCTATTGGACAAGCAGAAAACTCCCGAAGTCTGACAGCTCTTCGTCCCTATTAAGGTTATTAATAATATATATTCTATTAAGGTTAGTGATAACATCTGTTAGTGACAATATATAAGAGACACTCAAATGAAAACGAAACAGATGGAAAAAAGTAAGTAAACTGTTTATTATTTCAAAATAAATCTCCATAAATGTTAATACATTTATCTTACTGTGAGATAGGATAACTTGCTGTTGCCTTCGAAACCATAGTTGTACTCAGGCGTGCATTTCTTCATCCGCAGTTGGTCGACAGCCGCGAATATATTTCTTCAAGACTCCAAAAATATGGATTTGAATCGGACGGAGAGATGCGCGCCTGGATACTATCATTGTTCTGTAGGCAAGTGCAAACATTTTTTCCATGAATAGCACTCGTCTAACAAAGAGATGCGAGGTTCTGTGGTCTGAACAGCTCCGTCGGACTGACAAAACTTGCTAGGTTTCGTGGTACGCGTTGTAAAAATATTTTGTAATGCCTTACACTCTGTATATAACAATCTTACGAGGACAAGGATACGACAATGCTTCTACAACGGCTGGAGTGCATCAGAAATTCAATTAAGAATTTTTGAACTTAATCCTAAGGCATTGTTTGTACCATGTGAAAACCACTCTATCAGTCTGTGCAAAAATATAAGCATTTACAACAGTTCCATTATGTATGACTTTTTTGAGACCTTACAAAACTAGTTTTACTCAACTTGCCTGTGTTTCATGCTTTAAAAAGATTACACAGGTCTGCAAACAAATATTTTTGAAAATTGTTTTAGTTTTGATAACTGATTTTTATGTAGTTTTTATCGCTGATTTCAGAACTGATATTGTTTTTCTCTATCACCTGCGGTTTGTCTACAAAAAGAGATAAAACTTTTAGGAAAAATCCTAAATAGACTATTTTTATATCAGTATTATGTATGTACAATGTCATTAAACCATCTTAAACATAGGTTAATCTTAAACATAGAGTAAGAAAATTTGATAAGGCTTTATTACAACAGTATAACAAGTCTTTGTAGTAAGGTTTCCTTTTTCCTCACAAATCTCTTTTTCTACTTCTCCTGCTGTGGAGCTGAGGATTTTCTCTTTTTAATATCTGACTGTAGTCAGGCATCATGTTCACATCCCAGCGTCCTTGACATCTTCGTTCCATTTCTTTTATGTCTTCATGGAATCGTTCTCCTTGTTCTTCCATGACAGTAGTTTAGGTCGTCTTTATTTCTTAGAAAGCTGGTTGCCACTTGTTTAAAAGACTTCCAACCTGTCGTTTCCTGATTTTCCATTTTCAACTCGAAGTTTTCATCCTTCATAAGTGTTCTCATATCAGGCCCAACAAATACCTGTTCTTTAAGGTTTGCCTCAGAGAGACCAGAGAATTGCTCACAAAGATGTCTAAAACACTCTCCTGCTTTAGACAATGTTTTGACGAATTGTTTCATCAGTCCCACCGTGTTGTGAAGTGGCGGAAATAAAATCTTTTTATGATCCACGTAACTCTTCTTCTCAACGTTCTTAACTCCAGGAACCAAATGTTTCTTTCTGACCATCCTGTTTTAACATAACGTTTTTTACTGTCACAGTTATTTCATTCACAGAGGAAGCAGGGAAACTTTATTTAACCATTCTATTGGCCTAATAGCTCAGAGATCACTTACAGATCCCCACAATCGGTTCACTTCCGTTCAGATTACTTGAGCTTGTTAAGGCCCAATTGAAGGTTCTCATAACATTCTTTCAAATGAGCTGAATGTTCTGCTAGACCAGATGCATATTGGTTGCCATTGTGCAGAAGAACAGCTTTCAGGCTTCTTTTGGAGGAATCAATGAAAAGTCTTCATTCATCGGGTTCGTATTTGATACTGAATGTCTCCTTCAATCCAGGAACATTAGGACATTTTTCCAAACATGTGGGAAAGGTAATCGGCACAACATTCGCACATGAAGTTCGAAAACTTTCATTGTTTTCGGGAACATGTCAGAGACAGCGAAAGATTGAAGCGAAGTGAGCGCAAAGCATAGTTGGATAATTTTTCTTCATCGAAAAAATAGTAACAGGGCATCGTTTATCTGGACATGCTTGAGCAATTTCGTTCCCTCTGATGCTTGCCCTTCAGCTAAATGTGATCTTCTTTATACAAAAATTTTCTTTATAGAAAAATTTTCGGAAAAATATCATCCACACAATTCCAAAGACAGCAAGAGCAGACAAGTGTGAGAATTATCGTACTATCAGCTTAACAGCTCATGCATCCAAGTTGCTGACAAGAATAATATTCAGAAGAATAGAAAAGAATATTGAGGATGTGTTAGATGACGATCAGTTTGGCTTTAGGAAAGATAAAGGCAATAGAGAGGCAATTATGATGTTGCGGTTGGTAATGGAAGCAAGACTAAAGAAAAATAGACACGTTCATAGGACTTGTCGACCTGAAAAAAGCGTTCGACAAGGTAAAATGGTGCAAGATGTTCGAAATTCTGAGAAAAATATGAGTAAGCTATAGGGAGAGATGAATAATATACAATATCTACAAGAGCCATGGGGGAATAATAAGAGTGGACGGCCAAGAACGAAGTGGTCGGATCAGAAAGGGTGTAAGACAGGGATGTAGTCATTCGCCTCTACTGTTCAGTCAGTACGTCGAAGAAGCAATGATGGAAATAAAACAAAGGGTCAGAAGTGGAATCAAAAGTCAAGATGAAAGGATATCAACGATGCGATTCGCTGATGACGTTGCTATCCTGAGTGAAAGTGAAGAAGAATTACATGATCTGCTGAATGGAATCAACAGTATAATGAGTACAGAATATGGATTGAGGGTGAAGAAGAAGAAATCAATGAGAAGTAGCAGAAATGGGAACAGCGAGAAACTTAACATCAGGATTGAAGGTGATGAAGTAGATCAAGTTAAGATATTCTACTATCTAGCCAGAAAAATAACCAATGACGGACGTAGCAAGGAGGACATCAAAAGCAGACTATCACTTGCACGAAGGGCATTCCTGGCCAATGGAAGTCTACTAATATCAAACATAGGCCTTAATTTGAGGACAAAAATTCTAAGAATGTACGTCTGGAACACAGCATTGTATGGGAAAATCGGAACGGAAGAGAATCTAAGTATTTGAGATGCTGAAAATTAGGTAGACCGATAAGACAAGGAATTAGGAGATTCTGCGCAGAATCGGAGAGGAAAGGAATATGTGGAAAGCGCTGACAAAGAGAAGGGTCAGGAGGAGACGACATCTGTTAAGACACCAGAGAATGACTTCCATGGTACTAGAGGGAGCTGGAGAGGGCAAATCTATAAAAGAAGTCAGAGATTGGAATACATCCAGCAAATAATTGAGGACCTAGGTTGCAGGTGCTACTCTGACATGAAGAGGTTGGCACAGGAGACGAATTCGTGGCGGGCCGCACCAAGCAGTCAGAAGACTGATGAGAATAAATAAGTACCCCTAATGCGTGGAATCTCCCAGAGACGATAACGTGGTCTCAGTGCTCTCATGTTTTGGTGGGCCACTTGGTGACAGTAATAACTAATCGCGAGGTTAGTAAGAGTTCCTAGAAAGAATGTCTACCACAAGAGTTAGTCTAAGTGTCTCTAGCGTTTCAGAAAACGACGCATACCAGTGGACAGAGCGTCTTCCAAGTTTCGATTAGTAATACGCACTGGCGCGTAGTTGCACTAGAGCAGACGTTTCAGCACGTGTAGATCTGGGGTGGCCCAGAATTCGGTTCTCGAGCCATGGCCTGGCACAAGCTCCTCAGTGCTCAGCCTCGCTGCACATTTCTCCTGCGACCACGGCATTCTGTCCAAGCGCGTGGAGGGGGAAAAGGGCGAAACTATGAACATGCTGCATTTAAATGGCAGTGCAGTCACATTGCATGCGACTCGATTTTATATTCCAAATTTCGCAACAACATAGATCACAAACAAAACAAATTTTCAGTAGCATTTAATTACTTTGGCACGTTAAAGACAGAAAATAATTTTTATCTGGTACAAACTGACGGCGTACGGACAAACGCAGGCAATTTCAGAACTTTTGCACTCAGGTTCTCACGTAATTGTGACTTATTTAGTTTCAAAATGGAAAAAGTTGTTTCAGACAAATATGTCGATAGAAATAATGCAGCATATTTGCAACTTCGTTATAGAGATGTTGTAATGGTCGCCTGGTCGTAGATATTGCTAATTGTTATAATCGCACTATTCCACTCCCATTTACGGAGCTTGTTAGCACTTGATGTTAGGTTGGCGCCATTAAAATGCATTGTGTTGTGGTAATCGCTGCTACTTACTGGATCGCTGCTGTGTCTCGATGCTGATGCTGGCTCTAAATCTGGTTGTCTAGGGTTAAAAACATGAGGTACCGTGTTTTTTATGTGCTTTTGATGATAAAGAACGAGCGAAACCAACAAATATGTAAACTTCAAATATTTATTACTCTGGTGGCCATCTTAATTCCACTGTCCACCAAAGACCATGACACAACACAAAGTAGTACTTCCGTTACATGTTCTTTGCATTGTTTATCCACCTCAAACAATAACACACAAACACACTTTACCAAAGTGACATTCCGTCTGCCTCCCGACCGTTCTTGCAGCTTGTATTTATAACATTGTCAAAGAACTAATAAAAAGAGATATAGTTCACAAGTCACATGTACATCTGTTATCATAATTTGTGCAGAAAAGTTATTAATTTGCATCGAGTGACATAATTTAACATGTTATTAAAATGACAGACAGATTTGTTGACTTGACAGAATAATTCTTTGTTACAAAAAGGCCGTTTTTTAGAAGTTTGTCAATTGACTTCTCTAATGTGCATAAATAAGTAAATAACATGAATTATTAAGAATTACATTGGTTTTCGTCTAAAATAGGATTGATTTCGTGAATACTGAGTGAAAACGCTCCTAGTGAACAAATAGGTTTCACTGGGTGATTTTTATTTAAGGAGATCCAAAATACCTAAGTTGGCCACTATTTTTCGTACTTCATATTAATTATTTAAGATGAACTTAGTGTTTTTACATGATGACATTTGCTGTATCAGTGATCAAGTGATATTAACTTTTTTGTGGGTCAGTTATTCAGTATAATTTAATGGGTTGACTGTTTATGCAGACATGTTATGCAATCATTGTTAACATACACAATAACTTTTCTATAATCATAAATACTCGTTAAACTGGTTGAATTTGGAGGGTATCGCATACTTCGGTACAGTAAAGCCTTTAATATGTTCCGTTACAATGTGTAAACTCTATCTGAGAAAGCAACGCATATGTCCTGGGCAATTTTAACGTGAAAGGATTTGTCATTAAAACAGTAATTACCTTGCGCGTCAATCAGCTACATCTGTACACGCACAGAGGCTGTTTCAAGTGAAATGACAAACGGTCTGGAAAATGGATGCAAGATTGGCAGTGTCCTCAAATCGTTTGGAAAACAATCCTTGTAATTGTTTCAAGGCCACAATGAATTCATCAGACTTCAACTTTTCTTTAATGGCAATGGGCTTAAGGAACTGGACTGTCATTGTCCTACTGTGTTCCTTCTATAACGCGTTTTTGTTTTTAAATGCATCTCCATGCAATCAGAAAGAAGTTGCTTTTTACCTTCCAATGCCTTACTGTGGGCAGCGTGCAGTCAAGTCCATTTAAAATGTTAGGTCTATAAACGGTTCTTGATGTTCTAATTCTTGTTTCTGCATTCCTTTTTCTCTCATAAATTCAACAGTAGCGAGTTTTAAATCAAAAAATCATTCAACCAAATTATTTGCTGTGTAACGTAACGTAAGGTTCTCTGAATAACTTTGTCCGTTGTTTGAAAAGAGGTTTAGGCCCATCTAAATTTTAGGGAACAATCCCTTCATAGGTTAAGTTTATAAAGGTCGCAACGGATAACGCAATGAATTATTATGGGGCAGTCAGAGAAAACTACGTCCCGTAAGCTACACTTGTGCCAAGAACTACGTATTTTAGTAGCACAGTCATCAATGAAACAAATGTGACTCTATTTTCATACGTATTGAAAAGGGATAAATTAAACGAGCACGGAAATATCTTCAAATGATGAAATATTTATTTTGGCTAAGATTTCGCATGATAACAGTAGTCTTTTGTATTCAATAGATAGACAAAACATTCTTGATACATTTATATAAACGAACATATGGCCTCACGTTCGCCTTAATCTGGCGAGTCCTGTGGGGAGGGACAATCTGGAGAGCACGTGGTCACTGCTCAGTTTCGAAACACAAACACTCACGTGCACTAAATCCACATGCCGAACAACATGTTGATAGCATTTTAGTAAAAAGTGTTGTATGTATCTCGTGGTTGGCATCGAGCAGGATTTTGGGTGGCTGCATACCTTTACGTGAAGCGCTTCGAATCAAATCGATTCATTCTTTGCCAAATGTACGCTCTATACAATTTTACTGATAATTTAAAAGCCCACCACAAATAAAATAATATGGCAAGCCGAAATTGTTAACACTTGGGCTACGATCTGAATCTAGGGACCGCGTGGTCGCGACTAACTCAAATCATCTCATTACGCCACTGATTATCTGAACTAAAATTGTAACCAGAACCTAAATGGTAATTCAAAATAGCTAGGAGAAGCAATTGTTGAGATTAGAAATTATTAACACGTTCAAATACCTTTTGTCCTTCGTTCGACGCAGACGCTGGTCGCTTACCTGTCTTCCGAACAACTCCCTGTAACCATCGCGCGGAGCCCTATCCGAATCGGCCGAGTTGGTTGGGGAGGCCCATGACCAACCTCTGCTACGAAAAAGGTTTTCGCTTTACTCATCTTTGGACAAGCCCTCCTGTTCCTGCTCTCAGCCTTCCACCGACACCGTTTAAGTTGGTAGAAGACTTGGAAACCCACCACTTCTCTGGTCCGTCTGCTACTTCACTTAATTCATTCACGCTTGACCACACACTTTCAGGACAGGTGAGAAATGGAAATGAGGACACAGGACGTGCTCATAAGACTGAAAAGAAATGTGTAGACCCATATTGTTTTTACAGGCATGCAATTGTCGTAGCAGAGATTAATTAGTTGCATAAAAATTTATTTAATTTTACAATATTATATGTCAGGTAGTATGGAGATTTGTTTTTGCACTCATTTTTAGTCATGTAACGAAACCTATTGTGGTGTTACAGCTGTAACATACTATTGGTCCTACGGAAATAAACGTGTAAACAAATAAATGTAAAGTCTCCATACTTTTCGTTCAGTTCCATCGCAAATAGTTGCAATTGACAGTGGAATAATCAGTGCGATTTCAGAAATTTTACTATTCGTACCACCAATTTGTCAACGTGCTGCGTACCTGCAAATTTAGCGCAAAATACTTGTTGATGTGCAGAACAATGAGCCCCGTCTGTTGATCATTGTAATTTTTTACTCTTTCTTTATCGACTAAATCTTTACATTCTTTCTGCATCGTTTCATACGAAATTTGCGGTACGCACCACTTATGCGACTGCGTAATATATATTGAGAATTCTCATCCCTCTCTTCTGTCATTCCCATTCATTTTTAAAGGCTTGCGATGAAATATCGCTAGATTGCCTCTTTTTTGTGTAAACAGCCACTGGACCTAGGAACGTCCATGATATCACGAACAAGTAGCGAAGGGTAAACGGTGCTGCTGACACTGCGATTCTGCCGAACTGAAGAGAGTTGTGCCGACCGAAAAATGCCACACCGCAATACTGAATTTAAAGTCGAAATTGAGTCAAAACAATTGAACACGGACGAGAACACAACTTCGCACTACAGCATTTTCCTTCCCATTTCCAGAGACTTAGGACTCTTTCTGTCTGCTAAGCTGGACCAGTCATAGGCACGATTAAAGATGCTTGATAAAATGTTCATGCTCATAATGGGGCACTTGTCAACAAGTGCTTTGGGAGTACTTTGGGAAGGAACGAGCAAAGCTGGGACAGGCAGAGCGTTGGCCCGCACGCAGTCCGCACACCCGCTCCGCGTGAACTTTGGGACGCCATGGTCGGACCTGATGTAGACAATTCATCCTCTCCATATTGTCGCATCAAGCTAGTTCACACCTTCAGGCAGGCAAACCAATTAATAGATTTGCAAAGCAGGCTGCTGTCATGCCTTCCCGGGCAATACGTGTCTGTGACGCGATGAATTATTCGCACACATTAATGACTGCCACGTCACATAGGGTGCACATACTGAGACTTGTAATGTGAGTTAAAAACTTACAAGTTGTATCCACTGACGCGTGTGTACGTCGACTAGTTTTCACAAAGTCTTCTGAAACCACAAAAGTACTGTGGATAACATCCTTGGATATCATCTGAATTATTGCTGGTGTTTATATCATGTTCCATTACATAGCATAAATACAAACGCTAAAAGGAGTACATAATTCAATTACATTGCTTGCAACAAAGCATAATTTTTGGTGTACAAATGCTGTATTAGTCTCGCTGCAGTCGTCACACTGAGTTGGTGAAATCGGTGAGCTTGTTGTATTTGTATACCATAGTTCATATTTTTTGATACAAAGGTAATTTTGTGGCTCATGACCAGTGCTATTTGCTACTAAAGTGGATCACGCCCGTCTATGGAACCTCCTAATCACTTGCCTGTCACTCGCCAGTCCCGAACATGGCTTGTCACTACCGTGGCTGTTGTGCTAGACATGATGAAACTCATTTGTCCCGGGTGATCCCGACTGCGTAGAGATCTTGAAATTGAGTCAAAACAATTGAACACGGACGAGAACACAACTTCGCACTACAGCATTTTCCTTCCCATTTCCAGAGACTTAGGACTCTTTCTATCTGCTAAGCTGGACCAGTCATAGGCACGATTAAAGATGCTTGATAAAATGTTCATGCTCATAATGGGGCACTTGTCAACAAGGTATTTAAAAAAGACATGGAAATTATTTTCATTTCTTAGGGTAATAGTGACAAACGCTTTTTAAAAAGTTCAAAAGTGTCTTAGCTCCATTTCTGACTTTTAAAACCAATTCCTGCATATGATTTTCACGTTTATTGTTAGATCGGTGAGGCCTGTCTGTATCATTTATTTCAGTGTAGGTGGTCATCTGAGAGTAAACGATATATATATATATATATATATATATATCCCCTTAGAAAAATTTATAAATGACAGTGCTGGAAAATCTCTACATTATTTGATTTTTTAAACAGCTGACCAAAACTGAACGTACTCAGACATTTCTCTCTTTACTTATTCTGATCAACACTAAACTGACACACAATATTTTTAGCGCAACGCTATGTGACTTTCAATGATCCCTACAAAAGAATGGCTCTGACTAACAATAACCTATACCTTTCATGAATCACTTACCTTACAAAAATCTTCGTTACTCGAACTACAGCAATACAGCAAGCGCCAATTCTGCCAGCTAAATAAAAGATTCTAACTACTGATAGGCATAGTTAGCAAATGAAAGATTTTGATAGAGAACAAACAATGTATTTGCCTTAATAGTGTTCAAAAGTCATCATATATATGTATCTAGCAATTCATGACACCCATCTTTACTTTTTCTAGCGGACACAAGTCCAGATCGTCCGTTCTCAAAACTCTGGCATCTCTCTCTTTCCATATCCACCACTGCTGGCCGCTCACCTCCAACTGCGCAATGCTACACGCTGTTCACATCCAACTGCCCAACACTACAATACCGAACACTACAATAGCAACAATGCAAACCAGCACACACACACACACACACACACACGTGTGTGTGTGTGTGTGTGTGTGTGTGAGTGTGTGTGTGCAATCTGAAAAGCACTGTGAAATGCCTCACAAGCATTGGATGCTCTTTCAGAGCTTGTATAGTCCAAATTTCCGGCGGAAACACAATCTGAGTGTATGAATTTCGTAGTCAAACAATCCAAATCATGTAACATTTTAACTTTCCGGTTTTATGCTCATTAAATCTTCAACTTTGTCGGGGGGAGAAAAGCCAAACTAAACACCCAGTCCAACCACTTACCTATACAAGTGTTGTTTTGTTCATAATCGGAACATAGTCCTATCGCCCGAATTTTCCTCCACTGAGCCTGCGTCAAATGAGATGTGCATTCTACTGTACAAGGAGTAAGAACAGATTCACACGGCACAGCACTCGAAGAAAGTGACTAATGATAAAAGTGCTACCAACAGTTAAGTGTAAACATTACCAAGTAGCAAATAATGCACTAGCGTGAAGTCGACCTGTCCATAACATACTTCATCGCGCGCAGTTGACCTGTTTGCTGAGGTAATGGTGAACCTGCTCTCACGCAGTTGGGCAAACAGCAAACCTTTTCGTGTGCAGTCTATACCCACGCACTCCTACCAACTGTCAGTTCCTTAACAGTGAAAGCGTTCAGGGTCATGTTAGCAAAGGTTAAAAATTGTAATGTCGTAAGACAATAAGTTAAATGATACATTTTTTAAAATGGAGGTACATATTCCTGAGTGGGAGACCCGCAGTTCATAAGTGCTCAGATCCGCAAACACCTAAACCGGCCCGGCGTCAACGACAAAATACCCTCACACGGGCGAAGGCTGGATGGCAGGAAAACGACAGACATCTCCAGACGGATTTGTCTTAATCGGTTTAGGGAAGAACAGAAAAAAATAGTATCGTCCTGCAACGGTTCTGTTATAATTAGCTCGATTCTTCTTCAAAAAGTTTCCTTATTTAATATTGGGCAACATAGCTACGGGATGTCGAGCTAGAGGTGTTCGAGTCTTTCGTGCTACGAGCTTCATTCAAAACCAACTAAGAACTTACCGTAGGTGGCAACCACAGGTGGCAAATTCAAACGGGGACATTCCCTTTAATGTGTTAAAGCTTTACACTGTTGGCAATTACGAGGATCTTTCAATGATCAAAGAGATAAATAGCTGTACAACGGAAATGATATGCTAAATTAATACAATTATTTTGTCAATTTTTCTGTGCGGCTGGTCCCGGCGGAGGTTCGAGTCCTCCCTCGGGCATGGGTGTGTGTGTGTTTGTCCTTAGGATAATTTAGATTAAGTAGTGTGTACGCTTAGGGACTGATAACCTTAGCAGTTGAGTCCCATAGGATTTCACACACATTTGAACATTTTTGTCAATTTTTCCACGTAATCCTCACTAACTTCTATGCAGCTGTCCCATCTTCTTACGAGTTTTCTTATCCTCCCAAATAATTATTTACCTTGACCGTATTGTACTTCCTTTTTTATTCCTGCGTTGCCATTGTATTTGATGACATGCAAAACTTGTTGCACCGGACCACACACATAAAAACGTGAATGGGATGGATCAGGGATGTAAAGAGAATGATGTAGGAGCTCCCAACCCACTTCGCCAAAAGTTTTCAGCCTCAGTTTTGCCATATGAAGTCGAGCATTGTCTTGAAGAATAAACACTGTTTCCTCTGCCATCCTAGACAGTTTCTCTCAGAGCAGTCTTAACTTTGTTTTCAATTAGGCCTTCGTAACATACTCTGTTGACAGTGCGTTGTTGCTCCAGAAAAATTATAGGAAATCGGATGTTGGGATTCGAAAGATGGTTAACACGACGTTACTAGCCGATGGTTGAGTTTTTTATGGACAAGCGATCGAGGATGTCATCAAAACATGTTTTAATGCTTGGATACCAACTCAAAATGATTTATCAAAGTTGCAACTCAGGTTAAAATCTTGTCCAAAAATTCATCGCTTCCGCTATCGGAACAATTTTTTAGTTCGGTACAAATACGAAGTCTTTGTTCTTTGTGATGGGAACCCGACCTGCACAATCCTTACGGTAGTTCAGTTTGTTTTGAATGATGAAATGAGTTGAACCATCACTTACTCGACATTTTCGGCACTTCGTTCAACTGTATGTGTCGGTCTTCTTGAATACGTGAATCAATACGACCTTACAACGCCGAGTTTGATATTGCTACCGGACGCCTGGAGCTATTCTCGTCGATTACGTGTTTCCGGTCATTTTCAAACCTTTGTATCCACATGTAAAAACACGTACGGTTCATGCAGCTACTGCCCTATTGTTTGTTGACACAATATTTCTGATGGTTGCACACTCTCCGAAAGTAAAAATCAGATGACAAAACACTTTCTTCAAGCGGACACACCATGGTAACTAAAACTTTAGACTTTATGTTTACCTTAACATTCGTCGAAAATATTCCTTGCGTGGTTGCCAATTAACGCTTACAAGAGTTTCAGTTCCCTTTATCAGGCGTTGCCTTCACTACATAATGTCCCAGGAGAAATAGTCAATATTCATAGATATGAGAGTAATGATAATTTGAAGCAAACAACCTTAGTGGACATAAGCCCTATACCGAATGGTTTCCGAGGTAGTACACATTTAATGTACATTGTTATTTATTTTCTGTATTAGTCAGTACATTGTCATGTTAACACATGTATCAAGTTAGCAAACATTACTGCACTTTTTACAAAGTATCAACTGAAAAAGACATATTTAAGCACATTCACATTTACGCATTAACGTTCACGTCACATTATAAGTATTGCAGTGTTCGGATACCGTCGATTTCAGTGCATTTTTGTACTCTCGGGAGAACGTGTCGTTTGCCTGAGTGCCCCTGCGCGTTCCCTAATAAGGCAGCAGCGTCCATGGCGAAACCGAGCATCTCATTAGCAGTTTTTGTGTGCGAAATGGGTGGTAGCGGTTTAAAATCTCTAGGGGTACCTGGGCTCATCCTGGAGATATTCAACTAGCCACACGACTGTGCAGGAACCCGGAACATTCGAGTAAGCCCTCCATTATAAACCTGGAAAATTACCAACACAATCACAGGTCTCAAAATCTGGCAGAAAAACCGTAGAGGTTCTGCTCATATGTAAAGTACACCAGCAGCAAGACACAAGCAATACCTTCACTGCACGATATCAATTGTAATGCTGTTGATGACAATTCCACTAAAGCAGAGCTATTAAACACGGTTTTCTGAAATTCCTTCACTAAAAAATATGAAGTAAATATTTCACAAATCGAATCTAGAACAACTGCCAACATCAGTAACTTAGACATAGTTCTTCTCAGTGTAGTGAAGTAGCTTAAATCACTCACTAAAGGCAAGGCCTCCAGTCTACTTAGCATGCCAGTTAGGTTTCTTTCAGAGTTTGTTGATACAATACATCCTTACTCGGCAATCACGTACAATCACTCGCTCGACCAAAGACCTATAACTAAAGATTGGACAGTTACGTAAGTCACACCACTACTCATGAGACAAAATAGACTAATCCGCTGAATTACAGACCCATATCACTAATGTCGATTTCCGGTAGGATTTTGGAAGATACAATGTGTTCTAACATTATGAATTACCTTGAGGGCAACAATTTATTGACAGATAGCACGGATTCAGAAAATATCTTTCTTGGCAAGCATAGCTAACTCTTTATTCACATGGAGTAATGAGTGCCATCAAGAGTGGGCGCAAATTAATTCCATATTTCTATATTTCAATATCAAAACGCTTTTGACGTCGTTTCTCACGACCGATGATTTGTCGACCTCTACTCAAACTGTGTGCTTACTGAGTATCGTCTCAGTTGTGCTAATGGATTCGAGATTTCCTGTCAGAAATGTCACAGTTCGTAGTAATTGACGCAAAGTCATCGTGTAAGAGGGAAGTGATATCTGGCGTTTCCCAGAGACGTTTTATAGATCTTCTGCGGTTCCTGATCTATATAAGCGATTTGGGAGACAACCTGCCAAGCCCTCGCGGACTGTCTGTAGATGATGCTGTGATTTACCGTCTTGTAAAGTCATCAGATGATCAAAACCAATTGTAAAATGATTTAGACAAAATATGTGTACTGTGGTCAAAGTGGCAGTTCTCTCTAAGTAATGAAAAGCGTGAATTCATCCACGTGAATACTAAAAGGAATTCGCTAAATTTCTCTTCCACGATAAATCACATAAATCTAAAAGGCTGTCAGTTCAACTAAATACTTACGGATTACCATTACAAATAACTTAAATTGGAACGATCACATACAACAGATAATGCTGAGGGGAAAGCGAACCAAAGACTGCGATTTATTGATAGAAAACATAAAGGATGCAACAGATCCACTAAAGAGACTGCCTACACTACGCTTGTCCGTCCTCTTCTGGAATACTGACGTGCGGTGTGCGATCCGCATCAGACACGATTGACGGAGGACATCGAAAAACTTCAAAGAAGGGCAGCTCGTCTTTTATTATCGGCAAACATGGTAGAGAGAGCACGGTACACGAATTGGGGCGACAATCATTACAACAAAGGCGTGTTTCGTTGCGCGAGGATCTTCTCACGAAATTCCAATCACCAGCTTTCTTTTCCGAATTCGAGAATATTTTCTTGGCGCCCACCTACGTAGGGAGGAATGATCATTGCAATAAAATAAGAGAAATCAGAACTTGCACGGAAAGATTTAAGCTTTTTTTTTTCCTCGCGCTGTTCGAGTGTGGAACGGTAGAGAAATAGCTTGGAGGTAGTTCGATGACTCCTTTGCCAGCCACTTAATTGTGAATTGCAGAGTAGTCATATAGATGGTGATGAAAACATAACCAAGACAATCCACAAACAGCCGTCCTCCATTCGTCCGGAATGCCAATGAGATATTTTTCCGACGATTTGACGTGGTAACTTCGTTCCCTCCACCTTAAACTGCTACCTTCAAATGACTCCACGTACTGTATGCTAAATGGTACCATGTCAATGCGTGATCACACCCAGACGTATGGACATCGGAAGGCCGCATTCTGTCGTTTCTTCATGGAATGCTAACCTTTTTCCAAATTGGACAATAGAATGTTTTGTAATGATCACCACCCACGTGCGGGCGTGGAGAGGCTCCAGTACTTCTTTCCCTTTGTTAGTGGGGACTCAACTGAGCCTTCCGACCACAAACCGGGTGGTTCTAATTGAAGTGTAGCTACTCGCGGAGGTCCAGTGTTGGCTGAAACCATCGTGTGACACTGACACTTGGTAGATATTCTAACACACACTTTTTACCAGGTTCTAGCTAATAAAAGGTCGATTAACATATTCGTAGATTACGAGACTGTGTTAAGTTCAGTGAAATGCTACAGGGTGTTTCAAAAATGACCGGTATATTTGAAACGGCAATAAAAACTAAACGAGCAGCGATAGAGATACACCGTTTGTTGCAATATGCTTGGGACAACAGTACATTTTCAGGCGGACAAACTTTCGAAATTATAGTAGTTACAAATTTCAACAACAGATGGCGCTGCAAGTGATGTGAAAGATATAGAAGACAACGCAGTCTGTGTGTGCACCATTCTGTACGTCGTCTTTCTGCTGTAAGCGTGTGCTGTTCACAACGTGCAAGTGTGCTGTAGACAACATGGTTTATTCCTTAGAACAGAGGAATTTTCTGGTGTTGGAATTCCACCGCCTAGAACACAGTGTTGTTGCAACAAGACGAAGTTTTCAACGGAGGTTTAATGTAACCAAAGGACCGAAAAGCGATACAATAAAGGATCTGTTTGAAAAATTGCAACTGACTGGGAACGTGACGGATGAACGTGCTGGAAAGGTAGGGCGACCGCGTACGGCAATCACAGAGGGCAACGCGCAGCTAGTGCAGCAGGCGATCCAACAGCGGCCTCGGGTTTCCGTTCGCCGTGTTGCAGCTGCGGTCCAAACGACGCCAACGTCCACGTATCGTCTCATGCGCCAGAGTTTACACCTCTATCCATACAAAATTCAAATGCGGCAACCCCTCAGCGCCGCTACCATTGCTGCACGAGAGACATTCGCTAACGATATAGTGCACAGGATTGATGACGGCGATATTCATGTGGGCAGCATTTGGTTTACTGACGAAGCTTATTTTTATCTGGACGGCTTCGTCAATAAACAGAACTGGCGCATATGGGGAACCGAAAAGCCCCATGTTGCAGTCCCATCGTCCCTGTATCCTCAAAAAGTACTGGTCTGGGCCGCCATTTCTTCCAAATGAACAGCTGAAGCAGTACATCTCATCTGCATGTGAAGCCATTCCGCCAGACACGTTGTCAAAGGTTTCGGGTAATTTCATTCAGAGACTACGCCATATTATTGCTACGCATGGTGGATATGTGGAAAATATCGTACTATAGAGTTACCCAGACCGCAGCGCCATCTGTTGTTAAAAATTGTAACTACTGTAATTTCTAAAGTTTGTCTGCCTGAAAATGTACTGTTGTCCCAAGCATATTGCTACAAACGGTGTATTTCTATCGCTGCTCGTTTAGTTTTTATTGCCGTTTCAAATATACCGGTCATTTTTGAAACACCCTGTAGGAGCGTGTACTTTTAGTTACGACGACGTTTCTCCACCAGTTCAGTGTTAATTGGGGCGCATAATATTAACTGCTTCATTGCAGAAATCCCAGGAGTCAATGTGAAAAGCCGATGATATTAAAAAATTCACACCAACACATAATTTGCATTTTGTGTTAATGTTTATCTTGTTCCAGGACATTCGTACAATGCACAGCTCAAAGAAACTGACTTTACAGATCATGTACTCGAACTAACTTAAAATAACTACCACTCTACTGCCACACTCGAGCCCTTAGGTTCACTGCTTATGTAGGTTCTTAACAGTACAAGAACTTTGAAAATATTGTGCAACAAAGTCACATCAATTGTGTTACTATTAAATTCGGTTGTTTCATAAGAAATTACAGTTCCAAATTTGAAAATAACTGAGCATAACAAACAAGATTTCTAAAGTTGCCTATCAAATTTAGTATCAAAATTCTGGTTGAGAAATGTGACTAACCATACTTGACACGAAATAATTAATATCTCGTTAATTTTAAAAAGGAATTTGTATGTTAACATATTTTGAAGTGCTTTACATAAAGCGGAAACAGAATTTGAGGTTCAGATTTTACATATTATCGTTTTGACCAAATTATCGAAATAATTGTTTGTGACAGAAAATTCTAGTACTCGTAATTACAGAATTAATTACAATGAATCTGATTTGAGTTTTTATAGAAACATAATCTTTTGAGAGTGAACGTAAGTTTCAGTGGATCAGTTAGCCAGAAATCTGCCCCAAAAAATTAATTTTCACGTTTTATGAAGTAATTTAAGTTTGATAGTTAATTTCCCATTTTAACACTAAACATTTCTAAGTGATTATTGTCTGAATGTGACACAAATGTAATAACTAGTTTTTCTGTAATTTTCGTAAAATTGATGATTACAATAACATACTTTCTGCTGCTTAAATATTCCTGTTAATTGTATATAAATGCGCTCTAGTTGACTAAATGGGTATGTTACATTTCATATATCTCGTGTACAATGCTATTTGATACAATTCAGAGCACCAAAAATTGTATTTTAACATTTGCTATGCTGTGGGATGTATACCATATCATACATAAAAGCATGGTACCAGTGCCCCCATAGTATGGCTCAAATGGCTCTGAGCACTATGGGACTTAACTGCTGAGGTCATCAGTCCCCTAGAACTTAGAACTACTTAAACCTAACTAACCTAAGGACATCACACACGTCCATGCCCGAGGCAGGATTCGAACCTGCAACCGTAGCGGTCGCGCGGTTCCAGACTGTAGCGCCTAGAACCGTTCGGCCACTTCGGCCGACCCCATAGTATGTCTTATCACAATATGCAAATGTGTTAACGAGGAACCGATTTACAGTGGGGAAAAAATTGGTTTCAATTTTGGCCACCAGGTGAAAATCTGGCGGTGTACATCATCTCGTCGACGTCTCTGGTGTTCAAAATGAGCAAACTGTGCAAGCGGCAGTTGATAACAAAATTAGCATTCTGCCTTTCTCATTAATTTGAATTTTCCGCCCACGTCCCTTCTTACTCCATTACATGTAAGCATTTTTATACGTCTTTCATGCATTCATAGCGCATGATTTGCACCTGGTGGCCAAAATTGAAACTAATTTTTTCCGGCGTAAATCAGTTCCGTATTAACACACTGAGTATCCACCAACTTTCCCTGTCGTACGGCAATTACAGCTCACGCTGTATCTCTGTAAGTAGCTGCGCTGTAACTACATTGAGGTGACAAAAGTCCTGTATAGCGATCTGCATTTATACCGATATCGTGTGCACAGAGTATAAAAGAGCAGTGTATTGGCGGAGATGTCATTTGCACTGTGGTGATACTTGTGAGAAGGTTTCCCACGAACGCGGAATGGTAGTTGGAGCTAGACGCATGGGACATTCCATTTCGGGAATAGTTCGAGAGTTCAGTATTCCGACATTCACAGCGTCAAGAATGCTCTGAGAATGCCACAGTTCAGGCATTACCTCTTACCACGGGCAACACAGTGGCCTACGGCCTTCACTTAACGACCAAGAGCAGAGGCATTTTCGTAGCGTTGTCAGTGCTAGCAGACAGATTAGATTAGATTTATACTTGTTCCATAGATCATGAATACGACACTTCGTAATGATGTGGAACATGTCAGGTTAATAAAAGATGTCTGTACAAGATATTACATTACACAAAATATTGCATGACACTAATGTTTAAGTTAGGTTTTTTCCCCTCCCTTAATTTATACCTAAAAATTCAGCCAATGAGTAGAAGGAGTTGTCATCTAGAAATTCTTTTAATTTATTTTTAAATGTTGGTTGACTATCTGTCAGGCTTTTGATGTTGTTTGGTAGGTGACCAAAGACTTTTGTGGCAGCATAATTTACCCATTTCTGTGCCAAAGTCAGATTTAACCCTGCATAGTGAAGATCATCCTTTCTCCTGGAGTTATAGCTATGGACACTGCTATTACTTTTGAACTGGGTTGGATTATTAACAACAAATTTCATAAGTGAATATATACACTGTGAGGTTACTGTGAGGATCCCTAGATCCTTAAATAGATGTCTGCAGGATGACCGTGGGTGGGCTCCAGCAATTATTCTGATTACACGTTTTTGAGCAATGAATACTTTTCTACTCAACGATGAATTACCCCAGAATATGATGCCATACGGAAGCAGTGAATGAAAGTAGGCATAGTAAGCTAATTTACTGAGATTCTTATCACCAAAATTTGCAATCACCCTAATAGCATACGTAGCTGAGCTCAGACGTTTCAGCAGACCATCAATGTGTTGCTTCCAGTTTAACCTCTCATCAATGGACACACCTAAAAATTTTGAAAATTCTACCTTAGCTACAGACTTCTGTTCAAAGTCTATATTTATTACTGCAGTTGTGCCATTTACTGTACGGAACTGTATATACTGTGTTTTATCAAAATTTAAAGACAGTCCGTTTGCTGAGAACCACTTAATAATTTTGTGAAAAACATCATTTACAATTACATCACTTAGTTCTTGGTTTTTGGATGTTATTACTATACTTGTTTCATCAGCAAAAAGAACTAACTTTGCATCTTCATCAATGTGGAATGGTAAGTCATTAATCTATATCAAGAATAGTAAAAGACCTAAGACCGAACCCTGTGCGACCCCGTACTTGCATGAAATAACCGTGGAAATCAATGTGGGACGCACTATAAACATATCCGTTAGGAGAGTGCGCCTAAATCTGGCGTTAATGGGCTGTGGCAGCAGACGACCGACGCGAGTGCCTTTGCTAGCAGCACATCACCTACAGCGCCTCTTGTTCTCAAGACCATGTCGACTGGACCCTAGGCGACTGGAAAACCGAGGTCTTGTGGGATAAGTCCCGATTTCAGTTGGTAAGAGCTTGTTACGTATCCCTGTGCACTTTGATTTTATATACAGTTTGATCGAATGTAAAAGAATGTTATTCATTTGCTTGGTAGTAATAAAATCATGGATTGAACTTTTATGATCTTTGGCTATAATACAGTTTATATTGCATAGCACTTTAAGTAAACCAAATGTTGATTATCTTTGCAAACACAAAAGATAAAATGCAGTTCTCACTACTTGTTTCTGTAGTTTAAAATTTATCCTTTTGCACTTTGATCTATTATGTGGGGATACGCACAACGCTAAAAGATTTACTGCTGTGAATGTATGATCTTTAATTTGCAAAACTGTGTTCTCAAAACCATGATCTGGCTTGTTAGAAATGAAACACTGTATCATTATTGTAACTGATTACGAAATTAAACATGTCTTTCTCTACTTTATTCTCTGAAATGCACTGAAAATTACTCTTATTACACGCACAGAAGTTACAGTATGCAATGCTTGCCAGACATAAAAGCTGCAGTGGATTTTTTAATATTTGACCACTATTGATTGCGACGGCTAACACGAGAGCATGAAACTAAAAATGAAAATGATTTTAATATTATTAGACAGACCAGATTTCAATACAGCAGTCTTTGATCTCACACAAGTAAAGTTTTAACTCTCTGATTTACGTAAATTATTTACGTCACTAATATTGTACTAGCAGTTGCCCATGTCCATCTGAAAATCTGCAATTCTCCTCGTGATCTCCGGGAAGCTGAAAGAAATAATTTTAATGTACAGTCACCTGCCCGCTTAGTTGTGGGAAAACTGCTTTCATTCAATTACAGTTTGAATTTAAAGCGGCAGCGGCTCCCGCGATCGTGGAGCAGCACTGCGTCCTAAAAATGCTAAATTCGCTGAGAAGGGCTAAAAATGTAGGACGAAATACTGGGCAAGCGAGCTACATACTATTACAAGTATTTTTAACAACTTCTATATTCAGCATTAACATAAAATTCAAACAACACACCTTTTTTTATACATCAGTGCCCAATCGCGTCTTTCCCGAAAAAAAAAAAAAAAAATGAAAGCGAGCTAAGCGTTCGAGAGAGCGTCACAGGATCTTACAACATTCACGGCTACGAGAAGACAGAGACAATGTCTAAGCCTCCACTATTTATAAGCAATTTAATGTGCTAATATATATCTTTGTTATATTTTTAATTATCATTGTCTGCGTCGGTTTCCACACTCGCCAGCTATAGACGTTATTTGCAAAATTGACATACACAATATTAAACAAACTTAAAAATGCAAAAGGATTATTTCTTTTACACAGAATCCACATAATCGATAACTGTTCATACAGAAATGAGATACAAGAACACAGATAAATGTTTTTTGCGTGTATTACACAGATTTTACAAATGTCTTGCCTGGAGACGTCACAAGCTGATGGTAGGATTCGAGTGTATCGCAGATCCCACTAACCCAATGAAGCTATGGACCCAGGTTGCCAACAAGGCGCTGTGCAAGCTGCTGGTGGCTCCTAATGGTGTAGACTGTGTTTAGTTGAATGGTCTGGGTCCTCTGGTGCAACGTAATCAATCATTGAGTGGAATTGATTATGTTCGGCTACTGGAGCCATTCATGAAATTTGTGTTCCCAAACAATTATGGGATATTTATGGATGACAATGCGCCGTTTCACCGGGCCACAGTTGTTCGTGATTGGTTTGAAGTACTTCCTGGACAGTTCGAGCAAGTGTTTTGGCCACCTATATTGCCTGTCATGAATCCCATCCAACATTTAGGTGGCATAATTGTGAGGTCAGTTGGTGCACAAGATCCTGCACCTGCAAAACTTTAACACCGACTGTTACAGAGGCATGGATCAATATTTCTGCAAGGGGCTTCCTAACGACTAGTTGAGTCTACGCACACTACTCCGGGCCAAAGGATGTCCTACACGATATTAGGAAGTATGCCACGACTTTTTTCACCTCAACCGGCAGGGGTGGCCGTGCGGTTATAGGCGCTACAGTTTGGAACCGCGTGACCGCTACGGTCGCTGGTTCGAATCCTGCCTCGGGCATGGATGTGTGTGATGTCCTTAGGTTAGTTAGGTTTAAGTAGTTCTAAGTTCTAGGGGGCTGATGACCCATAGCGCTAGGAGCCATTTTTCACCTCAGCATATAAACACCCGGTAAGAGGATGGTCGTCCAACTTGTCAGTAGCCTTTTAGTTACGACGGTAGAATCATTGTATTATTGAATCTGGCACAATCTCATAGCAAAAAACGAAGTTCGACTGCCGAGAGCCCGGCCGGAGTGGCCGAGCGGTTAAAGGCGCTACAGTCTGGAACCGCACGACCGCTACGGTCGCAGGTTCGAATCTTGCCTCGGGCATGGATGTGTGTGATGTCCTTAGGTTAGTTAGGTTTAAGTAGTTCTAAGTTCTAGGGGACTTATGACCACAGCAGTTGAGTCCCATAGGGCTCCGAGCCATTTGAACCATTTGACTGCCGAGAAATTGTCGTGACCATTGTAAGAAGACAGATTTTTAGCAATTTATTGCTTGGAAAAGCGAGAACAATCAAAGCAGGAGTAATCGGCTCGAAATTTGTTTGAACCAAGGATCCATCGAACTAAAAGTGGTCTTGGCGCCAGTTCTAAACAGCCAGTTCACATGGTTGCTCATAGGAGTCCCCCACTGCAGGTAGATCGCTCGCTCCCTCGCTCCCTCGTTCACTACCTAATCTGTGTCCGGTCGAGATGGAGATAACAAGCTGCGGAAGGCGTAAACAGCGCGCAACGCACCGCCATGGTAGCTGCTTTGTAAGAGCTTCCGACAACAACGAGTTTCCTCAATGACGGTCGGGGCGTAAAGGGCGTACGAATTTCTCGTTGCGCCACTGGCCTCCAAGGTCGCCTCATCTCGCAGTATGTGTGTAGTGACAGCAATGAAAGCGCTTACTCCAGACAGCTGGCCGGAGTGGCCGTGCAGTTCTAGGCGCTACAGTCTGGAGCCGACCGACCGCTACGGTCGCAGGTTCGAATCCTGCCTCGGGCATGGATGTGTGTGATGCCCTTAGGTTTAATTAGTTCTAAGTTCTAGGCGACTGTTGACCTCTGAAGTTAAGTCGCATAATGCTCAGAGCCATTTGAACTCCAAACATCTTCACAAACGTACGTAATGAGTTTGACCATCGCCTGGTGTTTGCCATGCATCGGGTAGAAGGCACATTGAACATTTGTGTAAGGTTTAAGAAAACTTAGATTCTAAATGTAATTGTAAATGTATCCCTATAATGTGTGCACACGGATGTAAAAGATACACACTTGTAAAATCGGATAGGTCTTTTGAAAATAAAATCTTTGTAGTCCTAAAAGGAAGTTTTTGTCTTCAATCATGTAGAAGATACAGTCTTCTGGAATCGGATTCATCTTTTTGAAACACTTTATTACTTTCTTAATAACTATTCTAACACAGAGAAACGTATAAGCTTGTACAGAAATCGAAAGATTATAAATATATGCAAGAACAAATTTCAACCAGTAACCGGAAGTCCAGTGAGTCAAGTGGGACAGTCAAGAAAGTTACATTTTTCATAGGTCATTTAAACGATTCTTTTGCCGAAATGATGTGGAATGAGACAGTTTACACGACTTGTATAGATATTTCGTGTTAATAGTAAGAAACTCATTTTTTAGTTTGCTTATGCATCTAAACTTAAAAGCTAGGGCTTTTTTTACTGGCTACCTGTTTTTAAATAGAAGTATGTCCATGGAACAGAAGCAGTTGTTCAGGAGAAATGATTTTAGGTTGGATTTAAAACTTTCTTTCCTGCTGAAAAGTATCTTGTAAATACGTATTACTTTTCATTTTTTAATTCTTACAATGAAAGAATTAATCTTTAATAAAACCGTGTCCTAAATATATGTCCATAAATATCAATGACTAGACGATGAATATTGGTTGTAATTCAGACACAGTGTATATGAGAAATGTTAAAGAAAATCTGTAAACTTCATTTGATTCTTCGTAGAACAAAAGATTTGGAAGCGAGGACTTCTTGTAACTCACTTCATATGTTGCCTACCAACGTATATGAGGTACGTGTGATTGACCTCTGTAATTTATCTCATTTATTGAATAATAATCATCACATTGAAACCAAATGTGTTTGTATACATTTCAGAAACCTTTTAGTAATGACATACCAATTTTATTTTTGTTACAGATGAACGTATAATGTATTGTGCACACTTTGTTTGAAGACATAATGATCGATAGCTTATCGCATTGTGCCATTTAAATGGTACATTATTAAAAAGTCGAATCTGAATATTCTTTTCTCCGAAGACTGAACTAATACTTATTACCACTTTTTATGTGGAAGTAAGTTTAAAATTTAAACGATCAGAATACTTTCAAACAATACTGATGTACAATAATACATGACGCCATGATACATCAAAAGAAAGATAATATGCGACAGCCTATGAAATGCAACGAAGGTGACAAAATACAAGATAACTGATTACTTACTGATGTTCGAGTATAATGACTTTTCTGGGGACTAGAAATCTACTCTGTAGGAATCAGCATGGGTTTCGAAAAAAACGGTCGTGTGAAACCCAGCTTGCGCTATTCGTCCACGAGACTCAGAGAAGTATCGAGAACATACCTTCCACGAAGAGTCAAGCAGTATATTGCTCCCTCCTACTTACATCTCGCGAAGAGACCATGAGGATAAAATCAGAGAGATTAGAGCCCACACAGAAGCATACCGACAATCCTTCTTTCCGTGAACAATACGAGACTGGAATAGAAGGGAGAACCGATAGAGGTACTCAAGGTAACCTCCGCTTGCGGAGTGTGGATGTAGATGTAGATGTGTGTTGTAATAGTAACCGCATCGTACCATTGCATTTGTAATCCTTTCCCGAGGCAAGCCGTTATTTATGCACTGCTTACCTTCTGCTCCATTTAATTATTTTGCTTTTTTTATTATCTGCCAGGAAGAAAGGATACGTTACACAACGTATCAGACATTTTATATTATTCAAGAAATGTTCAAAAATTGTTTTTGCTACATATTGAACTTTTTCCTGAGGTACTGACAGCTTTAATTATGGGTAGTAAAGGTAATTTTTTCCGCTACTGTTGTATGTATAACACTATTCTTCTCAAATTGTGATGGATTATTTATGACGAATTTCATTAGCGATTGTACTGTATTGTGATGGTGCTGTTAAAATGCGTAACTTCTTGAACAGGTGCAAACAAATGACGTCCGAAAGGTAACACACATACTTCTTGCTTCTCACTTTTTTATAATCAATGCTTTCTTTCTAAGTCATGAGTTACCAAAGAAAATTATTCCACAACACATTATTGAGATGATATATGCAAAATATGTCAAATAAGATAAGATTACGCCCACTTTCACCGATTGTATTTATTCGTTTATTCTGTATGAAATTACTGTTTATGCCGTAACTGCCGGAAGTCTTCACTTTCTTAAATCAGTTAAATGTTGTGAAATGAAATGAACTAATCGGTAGTAATGAACACAATGAAGAAACTATGGCTTTTAGTTATTTACTCATTTACTTATCAGGAAACCACGCCAACCAAAGATACTTCGTCTGGGAGCGTGTCAGTATATAGTTTTAAAAAAAAGCTGATTAGAAAACTCATAAACAAATGAATTAATAAAAAACGAAAACAGTTGTAGGTGTATACTGATTATCAACACGTTAAAGAGAAAAGTTATCAACTACCGTGAGGAGCCCCTGTACAGAATAGGAGTGTGCCACAAGGAAACCATTCAACTTTGAATTGGATTCTCGGGGTTTGTTACTCTTTTTTTAACCTACTGAAAACGAGAATTGATGAGTAGTAACACCTTTGTGTGTAATGCTTAACGAGGTGTCATCCAAGTAGTAGTAGTAGTAGCAGCTTTATTCATCCGCAGATCTCTTTTTACAAGGATATAGGACATGCCAAAGTATTTACAAGTTTAGGTCAATTTAAAATAAGCTAATTCGTCTACACATACATTTACAGACTTCTAGTTAGAGACAATCATTAGATTTACAAATAATTTATTAAATAATGTTATGCCACCCTGTTCACTCATATCTCACTATCAGTCACTGCACACACTATACACATATTGTTCATAACACTTCACTCACTATACACACAAACACGCTCACACTGGTAATCTCTGGGCCATTTCCTGTACTGCAACTTCCCATTTGCTATCCTGAAAAACTGTGTCAGCATCCCTCTATAATGAGTGAGATGTTGAGCTCAGAAAGAGGAAGAGGTGTTAGTATTGTGCTATGCATAGTTTGGGGGTAAGTATTTTTAGAAAAGGAAAAAAAGAAGAAAAACAGTGCGAAGGTGTTATGTGGAATGTTGGATGTTTGATAATCATTATTATTATTTATTTATTTATTTGTATAACATTTTTTACCAAACCCCTACTCTGTTTTATCTAAGTAATCCTTTAATGTACAAAATGTATCGCATAACAGGTACATTTTAGCTGCCTTTTTAAATATGTGTATTTTTGCAATTTCTTTCATCTCTTTTCGTAATTTATTGTACAGTTTTATTCCTTTGTAGAAAATGCTGCTTTGAGTTTTATGTTTATTTTTTCTTGCTAAATGTAAGTTGAGTCTAGCTCTTGTTCCATGGTCATGGACAGAGCTGTTTGTACAGTAATTACCCACGTTATTTTTTATATGTGCAACTGACTGGTAAATGTCTTAACAGCAGTTAAAATCCCAGTGTTTTGAACAGATCTTTACAGTGAGGTTGACTACTATTTTTGGTTATTATTCTTATGGGTCTTTTCTGGAGTTTGAAAATTGTGTTCATATTTTGTGCATTTGTTCCTCAAAAAAGAATGCCATAGCTAATAATTGAGTGTACATATTAATAGTACATAACTAAAAGACACTGCATGTTACACACTGATAATAGGATTCTAAGGGCATAACATACTGATGACATTCTGTTTGCAAGTACCTTTGTGTGTTCATACCACTTCAGCTGAGAATCAATATTCATCCCTAGACATTCTGCATTTGTTACATAGTCTATAGAGGTGTCATCTACATTTAATTTAGCATTGTCATTTTTCCTCTTCAAATTGAAATTCATGGCATTTGTTTTCTTTATGTTCAATGTCACTTTATTGCTTATTGACCAGACAATCTTCCGTGAGAGTTTCTTTTGCTTTCTCTGCAAGGAGGTCTCTTGTCTTCTGTGACTATAATATTAAATTTTTTCACCATGAGTAACACTACTGGGAAAGTCATTGATTTATATCAGGAATAGTATCAGTCCTAATATGCTACCTAGCAGAACCCCTATATTAATGTATTTTGCTTCTGATAAGTGTTTTACTAAATATTTAGATATATTTGAAGTATGTGTTATCTCTACTCTTTGTACCCTATCTGCTAGATACGATTGAAGCCAGTCATTAGCTACCCATCTTATTCCTAATGCTTCTAATTTATTTAATAGAATCTTGTGGTTTACTGTTTCACAGGCCTTAGAAAGATCCAAAAATATGCCTGTCACACACTCATCTGTATCAAGAGCATCGGGTACAACTTTTGTGAATTCTACTACAGCTGACTCCGAATTTTTGCCACTTCAGAGACCAAACTGTTATTCGCTTAAAAGATTGAATTTATTCAGGTAATTCATTAATCTGTCTTTCATAATTGCCTCTATTATTTTTGAGAACGGTGACAGCAGGGAAATGGGCCAGTAATGTTCTATGTCTTCTGCATTACCTTTCTTAAGCAAAGGTACAACTCTTGCCTGTTTTAACTGCTCTGGAAATGACAAACTGCCTATTGGCTTCTGTCTCGGGTTCTTCGGCCGACGTTCATCTAATGATTTTTCTGACGTTTCGCCAGCACGAGTGGCTGGCATTGTCAAAGCTTCACCCTCCATTGCCGGTGGTGAACTGGAGGCGAGCTCGCGGCCGCAGACTATATGTACCTGGCGCGCCAACGTCCGAGGGCTTCTCCACGGTCATTTCCGGTGCGGTTCTCCTCTTGCTACCTGCGACGGTCGTTCGCTGCAGTACGGGAAGCCAGGATCCGTTTACCTTAAGGCTTTCCTCCTTCTTGTTGAAACTGTTCGCGTGTTTTTGGATTTCTACAGCTTCTCTGAACAAGCGCGTGTGATAGTGCTTCTCTACAGCCAGAACTTCCGTGTCGGCGAATTTTATTGCGTGGTCGGTCTCATTCAGTGCGTGCTCTGCCACGGCCGATTTCTCCACCTGCCCCAACCTGCAATGTCGCTTATGCTCTTTGATCCTGGTGTTAATGGATCGTCCAGTCATTCCGACATAAACTTTTCCGCATGTGCAAGGTATACGGTATATTCCCGACATTGCAAGTGGGTCTCTTTTCTCCTTCGCCGATCTAAGACACTCTTTGATCTTCCTTGTCGGTTTGAAAATCGTCTTTACGCCGTGTTTGCGCAATATACGGCCGATTCTGTCCGTCACTCTGGGAATGTATGGCAGAAAGGCCGTACCCGACATTTCTTTTTCTGGTTCCTTACTTCGCCGAGTGTTTGGCTCTGTTACACTTCTAATGTAATTTGTGGAGTACCCATTGCTCCTCAGAACAGTTTCCAGGTGTTGCATTTCTCGTTTGAGGTGTTGAGGCTCACATATTCGTCCTGCTCTCTTTACGAGCGTACTAATCATGCCTCTTTTCTGGCTCGGGTGATGGTTTGACAGTTTGTGCAGGTATCGGTCCGTGTGTGTCGGTTTTCGATACACGCTGTGTCCCAGGTTTTCGCCGTCCCTTGTGACCAGCACATCTAGAAATGGCAGTTTCTTGTCCTTTTCTACTTCCATGGTAAATGTTATGTTGGCATGGAGGCTGTTCAAGTGTCTCAGGAATTCACCGAGCTGTTCTTCACCATGGCTCCACACCACGAAAGTATCATCGACGTACCTGTACCACACCTTAGGTTTGCAAGTCGCCGAGTCCAGTGCCTGTGCTTCGAATTGTTCCATGAAGAAGTTGGCCACCACTGGACTGAGAGGACTACCCATGGCGACGCCTTCCAGCTGTTCGTAGAAATCGCCATTCCACGTGAAATAGCTCGTGGTGAGACATGCATGGAAGAGCTTTTTGATGTCTTGCGGGAACATGGAACCGATGTGCTCCAGAGCGTCGCTGAGTGGCACTTTCGTAAATAACGAAACAACATCAAAACTGACCAGGATGTCGTTTGGCGCAAGTTTCAGTTTCTTCAGCTTCTCAATGAAGTGTCCTCAGTCCTTAATGTATGTGTCGGTCTTTCCCACGTGTGGCTGGAGCAGAGAGGCCAAGTGTTTCGCCAGTTTATACGTTGGTGAGCCAGGAGTGCTAACGATCGGTCTCAGTGGAACGTTGTTCTTATGGATCTTGGGTAATCCATACAGCCGAGGTGGTAGGGCTTCTGTGTTGCGCAGGTTTCTCTGTATGTCCGCCGGCAGAGAAGACGCCTTGATTAATCGATTCGTATTCCGAGTGATACGCTGCGTCGGATCTGCGCTTAGTTTTCGGTACGTCGTCGGATCTAATAGGTCTCGGATCTTTTGCTCATAATCTTCGGTCTTCATTACGACGGTCGCATTCCCCTTATCGGCAGGCAGTACCAATATACTCTTGTCGGCGTTGAGCTTCTTAATGGCTTGTACCTCTTCTTTCTTCAGGTTGCAAGCTGGTGGTTTTGCTCGGCGCAGTATCCTGGATGTTTCAGTGCGTATTTCCTCTGCCCTTTCACAAGGAAGGGTCCGAATGGCTGCTTCGGTGTTGGCAATGATGTCCTCCATAGGTATAGTTCTCGGAATGATAGCGAAATTCCCTCCTTTTTGAAGAACAGACACTTCCTCTTCGGTAAGTTGTCGTTCAGTGAGGTTGACCACTGTGTGTGACATGTCGGGAATCGCCTTGTCGGTCTGCTTCCGGCATCTTTCAAACTTTTTCTTTTGCCGCTCGGTGCAGCGCTCGAGTTCGTTCTGCATGCTCCTGTGAGTGATGCTGTCGATCTTGTCCCAGTCGTCTCGATGCATTCTGCTACTTAGTTGATAGAAAATGTCCAGAAGTTCCTGATCTTGGCAAGAACGGATCAGGAACTTCTGGACATTTTCTATCAACTAAGTAGCAGAATGCATCGAGACGACTGGGACAAGATCGACAGCATCACTCACAGGAGCATGCAGAACGAACTCGAGCGCTGCACCGAGCGGCAAAAGAAAAAGTTTGAAAGATGCCGGAAGCAGACCGACAAGGCGATTCCCGACATGTCACACACAGTGGTCAACCTCACTGAACGACAACTTACCGAAGAGGAAGTGTCTGTTCTTCAAAAAGGAGGGAATTTCGCTATCATTCCGAGAACTATACCTATGGAGGACATCATTGCCAACACCGAAGCAGCCATTCGGACCCTTCCTTGTGAAAGGGCAGAGGAAATACGCACTGAAACATCCAGGATACTGCGCCGAGCAAAACCACCAGCTTGCAACCTGAAGAAAGAAGAGGTACAAGCCATTAAGAAGCTCAACGCCGACAAGAGTATATTGGTACTGCCTGCCGATAAGGGGAATGCGACCGTCGTAATGAAGACCGAAGATTATGAGCAAAAGATCCGAGACCTATTAGATCCGACGACGTACCGAAAACTAAGCGCAGATCCGACGCAGCGTATCACTCGGAATACGAATCGATTAATCAAGGCGTCTTCTCTGCCGGCGGACATACAGAGAAACCTGCGCAACACAGAAGCCCTACCACCTCGGCTGTATGGATTACCCAAGATCCATAAGAACAACGTTCCACTGAGACCGATCGTTAGCACTCCTGGCTCACCTACGTATAAACTGGCGAAACACTTGGCCTCTCTGCTCCAGCCACACGTGGGAAAGACCGACACATACATTAAGGACTCAGGACACTTCATTGAGAAGCTGAAGAAACTGAAACTTGCGCCAAACGACATCCTGGTCAGTTTTGATGTTGTTTCGTTATTTACGAAAGTGCCACTCAGCGACGCTCTGGAGCACATCGGTTCCATGTTCCCGCAAGACATCAAAAAGCTCTTCCATGCATGTCTCACCACGAGCTATTTCACGTGGAATGGCGATTTCTACGAACAGCTGGAAGGCGTCGCATGGGTAGTCCTCTCAGTCCAGTGGTGGCCAACTTCTTCATGGAACAATTCGAAGCACAGGCACTGGACTCGGCGACTTGCAAACCTAAGGTGTGGTACAGGTACGTCGATGATACTTTCGTGGTGTGGAGCCATGGTGAAGAACAGCTCGGTGAATTCCTGAGACACTTGAACAGCCTCCATGCCAACATAACATTTACCATGGAAGTAGAAAAGGACAAGAAACTGCCATTTCTAGATGTGCTGGTCACAAGGGACGGCGAAAACCTGGGACACAGCGTGTATCGAAAACCGACACACACGGACCGATACCTGCACAAACTGTCAAACCATCACCCGAGCCAGAAAAGAGGCATGATTAGTACGCTCGTAAAGAGAGCAGGACGAATATGTGAGCCTCAACACCTCAAACGAGAAATGCAACACCTGGAAACTGTTCTGAGGAGCAATGGGTACTCCACAAATTACATTAGAAGTGTAACAGAGCCAAACACTCGGCGAAGTAAGGAACCAGAAAAAGAAATGTCGGGTACGGCCTTTCTGCCATACATTCCCAGAGTGACGGACAGAATCGGCCGTATATTGCGCAAACACGGCGTAAAGACGATTTTCAAACCGACAAGGAAGATCAAAGAGTGTCTTAGATCGGCGAAGGAGAAAAGAGACCCACTTGCAATGTCGGGAATATACCGTATACCTTGCACATGCGGAAAAGTTTATGTCGGAATGACTGGACGATCCATTAACACCAGGATCAAAGAGCATAAGCGACATTGCAGGTTGGGGCAGGTGGAGAAATCGGCCGTGGCAGAGCACGCACTGAATGAGACCGACCACGCAATAAAATTCGCCGACACGGAAGTTCTGGCTGTTGAGAAGCACTATCACACGCGCTTGTTCAGAGAAGCTGTAGAAATCCAAAAACACGCGAACAGTTTCAACAAGAAGGAGGAAAGCCTTAAGGTAAACGGATCCTGGCTTCCCGTACTGCAGCGAACGACCGTCGCAGGTAGCAAGAGGAGAACCGCACCGGAAATGACCGTGGAGAAGCCCTCGGACGTTGGCGCGCCAGGTACATATAGTCTGCGGCCGCGAGCTCGCCTCCAGTTCACCACCGGCAATGGAGGGTGAAGCTTTGACAATGCCAGCCACTCGTGCTGGCGAAACGTCAGAAAAATCATTAGATGAACGTCGGCCGAAGAACCCGAGACAGAAGCCAATAGGCAGTTTGTCAACAAGTGGCCACGAAAGCCTCAACAATTTTGTGCTCTGGAAATGTCTCTGATGTGAAGGATTCATTTATTATATTTGTTAAGGGGCCTTGTATAATCACTATGCATTGTTTCAGTACACACACTGGTAATTCATATAAGCTTACTGACTTTTTTTTAGTTTTTGAACACTTTTATTGACTTCATTATCTGTGGTTGAAAGTAACATTATTGTATTTAGTGCAACATTATCTACAGGTTGTGACCTCCCCTTCTCTCTTTGCTCCGTTTCTTTCGCCGATCTTTCCTCTTCTTTCTTCGTACCGCGGCTATATCTCAGTGTTTTCAATGCAGAAATGTAGTGAGAGGGGGGCACGTGTGTGGTGGTTCACGATATCGTAGTGCTGTGAAGGAACGTCACTCGTGCCTCTGGTTTGAGAAGCCTGATGACTTAAGTACGAACATTTCACAAAGGAAAAACAGGTATGTGCTATCTTTTGTTTTAAAACTATAAATAGTAGCGTAGCTAGTACTATCTATCGTTCTACTAAACTGAATGAGCGCGACACCATTGATGAAGTTTCAACCTCGAAAGAAATTTATTAATACCAATTAGCTGAAATAAAAAACAACCTCATCCAAACCAGAAGTCACTCACAGTGAGAGTAATTAGTTTCTGGTGTGTGTGTAGTGATCACTGATACTTAAAAGATCGTTTCAATAATTCTATCACTGTCCGTTTATGAGTTGCTAAGCAATGTATCAACAAGCTGACTAGGCAATGATTAATATTTGTCGTATCCCGACACTAATCGCATCTACCTTGCTTTAAGCATCAAGACGATTATTATGCCGTTCATGTAAGTCTTTGATAGTTATCATCAAGCTAATGACCGTAAATCTCTGTTAATGTTACTGAATCATACACGCGTCAGCAACACCCGATAACCAGACGCGTACCTTACTCCGCGCCAATTTTTGAGAATTCGCGCGCGATTTGTTTGTACCAAAGTCGGGCCGTGATTCCCCAGAATAATTTTTAAATCAACTCCGGGTTGTAAATTAACAATTCTGTGCCCACTCATGAAAGTTACAGCAGATCCGCACTCGACGACTACTTTGATCGCGCATTCGAGCAACACGGAAGTTTTTGTTCTTACCAAGAGAAAACATATCATGCATAATGCAAGAAGGTTATTTGCTATGTCAAAACATATTTATATCTATCTCATTAGAGCTCATTACCTATTAAATGTTGTACATAATTAAATTCTTTACTCTGTAAATAATCAATAAAATTTAGAAATGAATGACATATATAAAAAAACTCTCAAGTTGATATGACGTCGTGGGTCACTACTGGTTTCGACTCCCCTACACTCACGTGACGCAAAGTAGATCCGACTATATTGGACATGCTCATGTAATGTTACATCGCCCCCCAAACCTTAATATCTTTGAAAGGTCACAGATATTGGAGGTTTCTCTGAACGATGGCAATATGGTGTTGTGTACTGTTGTTTTTGAGCCAGTCATTACCGCACTCATACGACAAGTTATGAACATCGTACATTGATCTTTACAACTTTGATTAAATGTGGGGCCTAACAGGATTTGCCCATTAAATAAACCACAAACGTCATAATATTTGCCCAAACTTTTTAAGCACTTTTTCACACAAAAATTACACTTTCCCTTCCCTGCACTAACTTTAGCGTTATTTCATAACTTGATTCAACACAACAGTAAACATAGGAGAGAAATTAATTATCAACAACATAACCTAAAAACGGTGTGACAGTGTTCAAGTAGTTCACCAATTCCACGCCCGTAAAAACCTACCCGTTATGAGTTACGGTTGTCGTCAAACCAGGGACTTGGGAATTTTCTTGGCTGTTGATCGATAAAGCTCGGTAAAGTTCAACATTTGAGGCCGCTAGGTCAAAACGTAAGTGCGTGAAAGACGACTTCCCAAATAAACTACTGGATAGTTTAGTTTGAGAAATCAGAAGAGTGCATTATCGTGTAGCACTAACGCTTGATGCAGTTTTGTTGGTCGGTTTTCTTACACTGCAACCAAAAGGGGCCTTAGCTGTTGGCAACATGTGCTAGCTCTGAGGAGAAGTTCGTAGCGCACAACAATAGATGCGACATAATATCTTTTCAATAAATTAACTCTATCCTATGTCCGGAGTGCGGGACTTCGGCTGGTCAATTTCTAATAATAAAATACCAACAACCGTTATTTTGGTTTCATTTGGTAAGCAACCAATTTCGGCAATACATTGTGCCGTCTTCCGGCCTATACAGTAAACGTTACAAAAGAGCAATAAATACATAGTAAAAAGTCAATGAGTATTATCTAAATAAAGCATGTGTTACATATTAATTTACATAAGTAAAATAAAATCATCTTAATTAAAATCTACATGTTACAACGTAGTCTGTACTATCAGGAATTAACCAAATATTCATGCATAATGTGAAATCATCAGTAACCTAATGGAAGTAATCATAAAACAGATGTGTCAAAGCAATGCAACTATCAGTCCTGTATACCCAATGTCTGCAAATATGTATGGGTATGCATGAAAAGACTATCGGTTTTGTCAAAAAGTAAAATAAACGGACAAAGGGACCGACACATCATATGTGAAGTAAGATAACCGGAACATTATATCATGTACCTTAAAGGGGTTCACTGTATGTGATGGTAATCTATATTCCATTTATTCCATTCGTGTAACAAGACGAAGGAAACCACTATCGAAAAGTGGATATTGCGTACGTTAACGGCTGTTGGCATTTTATTATTGGTAATATCTTTTCACGCTGCCATGTGCTCAAGACATCTTTTGTTAGTACTCAGTCATTAATTCTGTGGCTTGGTTCTAAAAGGGCCAATGTCAATGCTTGTCAAAACTAGTTTTATTGATGTACACCATATAGTTTCACATGCTCTTAATAATGTTAAAACGGCCAATGTCTAAGCCACATAGGATGAGAGATAGAGGGGTTTTAAGCTGTAATCCCTAAAGTGTTTTATCAAGTTTCCAATCAACGTAAAAAGGCCCTTCCTCTTATATCACATTTGCTCGAAGAAGGGCTAATGTAAACCTTGGCCTTTTTTGCTGACAGATGGTTTCAACAATTGAAACAGTGCTGTGACATTGGACTTTAATTTGGCGGGAAAACAAAATAATGAGTTTTTACTTTAACAATTCCCCAACCATTCGGCGCATTGTTAGTGAGGAGTCTAGATAGTCTTGGTGGGCATAAACACCATGTTTCAGAGAGGCGATAAGGACGAGCTTGAGGAGCAAACTGCACCTGAAATATCACCGCTGAAGTCGCCACTTTGCCTTGAAGGTAAGTTTACTAAAATAAACTGATAGCAGGAGCATTTATCCCTCATTTTTCCAACTAAAGACCATAAATTGATTGGTAACTCTACTTAATGCCAATCTAAAATATTACGAATCGCCTATTAAATTTATTTCATATTTATTTTCTTTAAGGTCATCAGGAAAGGAAATGCATGTTCGTCATTATTGACAGACGTGATTTCAAGTTCTGATTAAGATGTGTTTGAAGATTCTGATGAATATGTTGCAAGTGGTGGCGAAAGTAGTGACGAAACCAATGATGGAGGGAATTTAGATATATGAAAGACAGTTAAAAGATCTTCAAGAATTAAAGAAATTGATGTAATTCAACAACAGCCTGGCAATGAAACAACAAAGTTCAGTGGGAGGGGGAGGAAGAAATGTGATGCACAGGATTCATCCAGAAAAAGAAAGTGAAACGAAAAATTAAGGCAGAAAAATCGGATGAAAGAACTGAAAACTGCAGGAAAGGAATGTGTGAGGTCAAAAGGAAAAGTTATACCTGCTAAAGTTCTGAAATCATCGTGCAACTGCAGGAAAATTTGCACTTATGCAAAATATGACAAATACGTAATGTTACTCAGGAATTGTACTGATGATGCTGAACATTGTAAGGTTGAAGTGGAACAACAGCAACATTTGGATTGCGGGCTTTCAAATAAAATGAATTATAGTGTGTTGGCCCTCTACTACGTACCCTCCGACACAGAGCTGAAATATTAAAAGTTTTGGCTGGTTTCGTTGTCTAGGGACTGGGATACATAATTGACGCATTACAAGCCAAATACTGCTGAGTCTACAGTATACAATGTGAATGCACACATCAATCGAATGGTCGAAGGTTCCTATCACTCGGCAATTGCGTATTTTGAATGTAACACAGAAATTTAAAAATTAAAGATTGCAATTAAATAAAATTTACAGGTACTATCTTAACGACTTTAAATGATGAGTACGATAGTACAAGTACTTTTGAGAATGTGGTATATTTCTGCAATACAGTTATTGGTGTCGATGGTCCAGCAATTAAATAAAATATATGTTGGATAACAAGGAAACAATAGATTCCTACTTCACGTAACTAGTTATGAACAACACCATAGCTCGCGAGATATTCACTTCTAAATGCATACTATGTCTTCACTGCAGAAGCGACGGAAATCTCACTAGTGCACAAGTCGGCACTACGAAATACTCGTATCTCCTGCGACCACGTGCAAATTGCTCCACTCTCTCCAAGTATTTCCCTCGAATGGCCATCCTTGTTTCCCATCCAGCACTCCTCCGCCACTTCCATCCAGTCTCCCCATTAACGAGCGCTGTTATTGGCTAGAGTGCTCTTGCCATTTCTTCAAGCCAATACACACTCACATACATATTGCAACTCATACAAAATACTGGAATTACATTTAAATAACTTGAAATTAAATAAATATTCATACAGATGGACCATAAACAGTAACACACATTATTAAATACATAAACAAATCAAATAAACATATATCAAAGGAATAGAAACCAAAAGTAGGCCAGTAGCCTAATGGCTCTATGCTTTCTAAAACACAGTAAATATTTGACCAGTTTCCTCATGAATAGTATATATTGAGTACTTATGGCCTGATGCGATCAGTAGTAATTGGCCACTTTGACCTCCAATGACTGATGTACTATTCAAGTTACATGCCTGTAATTCATACCAATTTAGGTTTACACGAATAGCTTTTTAAAGACATGTCGATCAACAAAATCGGATGAACTGTTTCGATTCTGGAAATTCATAGCTGGGTTTTACCTTTTATAATTTACAGTCCGAGACTAAACTTTAATAAAGATATTGAAAATGTGATTACACCACCAGAATCGTCATGCAAATAATGGTAATGGACATGTTTCTTTTTAAGGTATCATGATTCCTCTGGCTATTATTAATTTCTACATGAACCGTGAAATGTCTGCCTTTATGGTTTCACAAAGTCCACCATCTTTGGCACTCCTGGCATACAAATCTCCTTCATCGACACAAAGTACAGTCCTCGTCACAGCGTCAACATGGTATTCCCAGCCACGCGGTCAACCACGGGACTGCCGATGAGCCGCAGCCCACAGAGGGGGCCCTGCACGGCCGCGCCAACTCCGAACTTCGAATAGATTAGATTAGAGTAATACTAGTTCCATGGATCATGAATACGATATTTCGTAATGATGTGGAACGAGTCAAATTTTCCAATACATGACATAATTAAGTTAATTTAACAACATAATTAAGTTAATATAACAACTTTATTTTTTTGTTTTTTTTTTAATTTTTTTATAATTTTTTTTGTTTTTTCTTAATTTATATCCAAAAATTCCTCTACGGAGAAGAAGGAGTTGTCATTCAGAAATTATTTTAATTTCTTCTTAAATACTTGTTGGTAATCTGTCAGACTTTTGATACTATTTGGTAAGTGGCAGTATAATTCACCCCTTTCTGTGCCAAAGATTTAATCTTGAGTAGTGAAGATCATCCTTTCTCCTAGTATCGTAGTTATGCACACTGCTATTACTTTTGAATTGGGTTTGGTTGCCATTTCTAGATGTGCTGGTCACAAGGGACGGCGAAAACCTGGGACACAGCGTGTATCGAAAACCGACACACACGGACCGATACCTGCAAAAACTGTCAAACCACCACCCGAGCCAGAAAAGAGGCATGATTAGTACGCTCGTAACGAGAGCAGGACGAATATGTGAGCCTCAACACCTCAAACGAGAAATGCAACACCTGGAATCTGTTCTGAGGAGCAATGGGTACTCCACAAATTACATTAGAAGTGTAACAGAGCCAAACACTCGGCGATGTAAGGAACCAGAAAAAGAAATGTCGGGTACGGCCTTTCTGCCATACATTCCCAGAGTGACGGACAGAATCGGCCGTATATTGCGCAAACACGGCGTAAAGACGATTTTCAAACCGACAAGGAAGATCAAAGAGTGTCTTAGATCGGCGAAGGAGAAGAGAGACCCACTTGCAATGTCGGGAATATACCGTATACCTTGAACATGCAGAAAAGTTTATGTCGGAATGACTGGACGATCAATTAACACCAGGATCAAAGAGCATAAGCGCCATTGCAGGTTGGGGCAGGTGGAGAAATCGGCCGTGGCAGAGCACGCACTGAATGAGACCGACCACGTAATAAAATTCGCCGGCACGGAAGTTCTGTCTGTAGAGAAGCACTATCACACGCGCTTGTTCAGAGAAGCTGTAGAAATCCAAAAACACGCGAACAGTTTGAACAAGAAAGAGGAAAGCCTTAAGGTAAACGGATCCTGGCTTCCCGTACTGCAGCGAACGACCGTCGCAGGTAGCAAGAGGAGAAACGCACCGGAAATGACCGCGGAGAAGCCCTCGGACGTTGGCGCGCCAGGTACATATAGCCTGCGGCCGCGAGCTCGCCTCCAGTTCACCACCGGCAATGGAGGGTGAAGCTTTGACAATGCCAGCCACTCGTGCTGGCGAAACGTCAGAAAAATCATTAGATGAACGTCGGCCGAAGAACCCGAGACAGAAGCCAATAGGCAGTTTGTCAGAAGAGATAGAGATGATCCAACGGAGAGCAGCGCGCTTTGTTACAGGATCATTTAGTAATCGCGAAAGCGTTACGGAGATGACAGATAAACTCCAGTGCAAGACTCTGCAGGAGAGACACTCAGTAGCTCGCTACGGGTTTTTGTTGAAGTTTCGAGAACATACCTTCACCGAGGAGTCAAGCAGTATATTGCTCCCTCCTACTTATATCTCGTGAAGAGACCATGAGGATAAAATCAGAGAGATTAGAGCCGACATAGAGGCATACCGACAATCCTCCTTTCCACGAACAGTACGAGGCTGGAATAGAAGGGAGAACCGATAGAGGTACTCAAGGTACCCTCCACCACATACCGTCAGGTGGCTTGCGGAGTATGGATGTAGATCTAGATATGGAATGAAACAGTTGTAGGATGAGGTGGTCAAGAAATAGCTTCTTGTCTATACAATTATTTGATGAAAGTGGCTGACAAAATTGTTGAGGTACCCCTGTACAGCGATTTGTGTACCAGACAAAACAAATATTTTTATTCCCATCATGTTTCTGAGAGTAGTGGATGAATTAATGAGTAGGGAAGAGGTTTGGAAATCAACCACAAGTTTATTGAAGTCTGACATACTCACTTGGAAGCTGACTCAATTTTTGCAGCCACTGAGAAGACAAAGAAAACAACTGTTGAAGTAGAACTGCCAAGAGACTGGGCCAAATTAATACGCACGATTCCCTAAAAGCCACCCATAACTGCAACACAGCTGAAACAAAGGGACTTCTACAACTTTAAAGACTTGTTGGAAGTCATTATCTGCACAATAAAATTAACACAGAAGGGAATCCTATTGTTTGGAACAAGATAAAATGGATGAAGTATCACTCAGGTATGCCGGAAATTGTCTCCTACAAACACAGTTACTCCTCTGAAGAACCATTCAAGATGATAAATCTGAACAGAAAGAGACCTCTGCACTTGTCTATGCAAAATCTTGCACCCATCTCTGATGCCATCATACCCATTTTAGAAAAGAAATTAAAGGACTTAAGAGATCTCCTTCCATACATCAATGTAAGCAGTCGTCCTTTCTACATGCAGTTCATCAATCACCTGGGAGCCAACACACAGTCAGAGGAAAGAGATAAACAGATACCTTACGAATGGGAGGATGAGGATGGCGATGGAAATGAGTAATATCTTTTTTTCTCTCCTTTTACAGTATCAACCATAGTGTAAGCCAATTATATGTCTGATATTAAGAAATGTGAATAAAGTTTCCCCCTGATTACAAGGTCAAACAGTGTTTTTATGATTTACAGTGAAAAAATGTGATTTTTGGAACATGTAACAGTTACTATCAGTTATTAAATTCTTGAGGAATGAATAAAGTGTTTACTTAATGAGTGCAAGGAAATATTAATCTTAAAATTACCTATTTCTGGTTGTCCAGTTTACCTGACCCTCATGTCCAAAGGGCTGATGTCAAATAATGTAAGGGAGGTCATGATGTTAAAAAGGGCCAATGTTCTCTCAAGTCCTTTAATTTTGAAGTTGAAAATTCTAGAAATTCATTATTGAAGAATAAGTAATAGTTAAATTGATTTACTATAACAGTAGTAACAAGTGGCCCCAATTATATTGTTAATAGTTGTCAGAAAATGACAGAAAATATACAGGAGCTTATAACTCAAAACTAATATTCTTGACATTGGCCCTTTTGGAACCATGCTACAGAATTTCTTCTTAAAAAGTTAACAAAGGATCATAATTCGTCACCAGTAACAATATTCCATAGGAATGTTCAATTAGTGCAATGATGATGTTCAAGCAAAAATGCAGCAATAATCATCCCTTTGATTTTTGTGCTTTGAATTAGAGCAAGCAGCACTCTTCCACCAGAATTCTGAATCTCACCTATTGAATGCTGATGTCACACAAATGTCAAATGGTCACAGTTTATCACATGCCAATTACTGAGACTTTCATAATGTGGAAGATCTTTCATGCCATAATGAGGTTTCTTGAAACGTGAAAAATCATTCTGGCACCATTTGTCCAAATCACTAACATTGTAGTCAAGTTTAGTGTTGTCTCCTTCGAAGTAGTTCCCTTCAGATTGCACACACTTTTTCCAGCGCTTCTGCCATTGATAGTAACGTTTCTGGAAATCATCTCTGTAATATCCTCAGAGACCCTCATCACAGCTTTCTGGACATATTGTGTTGTTTGAAAATGGTGTCCCTTCACCGCTGTTTTGACTCTTGTAAATAGAAAAAGTTGCATGGAGCTATATCTGGTGAATAAGGTGGTTGTGGTAGTAGTGAAATTTGTTTTGAGGTTAAAAATTGCTGTACTGACAGAGCAGTATGGGATGGTGCATTATCGTGATGCAGAATCCAATTATCAGCAATATTGGCGTGGACACGAATAACTCTTTTACGAAGCCTTCCTAAAATTTCTTTGTAGTAATATTGGTTAACTGTTTGTCCAGGAGGCACCCACTCTTTATGAACAATTCCCCTGGAATCAAAGAAGCACACAAGCATGCATTTCACTCTTGACTTTGGCGCGCAGGCTGCCTTCACTAAACATTTTATCCAAATGAAAAACTTCAGCTCTTGACATAACCTCCTCTCCTCAAGCCTTCTGGCGCTTACCATTAAGTTGTCATAACGTTTTCACCCAATTTAACGCAAAAAGAAATGGCATACCGTTGCGCAATATTGTGTGTTCCTTTTCCATGACGAGAGACACAAACATATGTTAACTTATTACAGCACAACTCATGACTGAGCAGTTGCATCGATGTGCTGCTTGGACTAGAAGCAGCTTACAGACCAAGGTCTAAGATATTGTGCCTTTGCAAGCCTGCAGGGTTGCATCTTGCAAAGATAATCAGTCTCATTACTTTATTGTCGCACCTTGTAGAGACAAATACTGTAACCACCCCTGGATCTACGATGTTTCCAACCCAGGGTAAAAGCTTGAGAGTGCCGCATCTCCCCCTCCCGCCCCCCCCTCCTCCTGCTCCCCCTTGAGATTTTGAGATTAGACGCTGAAATTTTAAAAAATCGATGTTTCAAAAATATATTCATTTTGTAGCACACATTTTCTGAAGAGTTCTATGTATAAAACATACATGTTCGAGGATAAGCAAGAATGGTTATTTGGTCATGCCACAATGCGGTGCCACGCCTCTTCACACAGCATTCTTCTATCACAAGTCACTGCATTTCACTGTGTGGAACTCAAATGTGTAAATTTTGTAATGGAAGACATCAAACTAATATTTAGAACAGTGGAAATTAAAATGTCCTACGCTGCCACTCCTGCTCCCATCCGGCCACTTTGACATCATACCCCCGTTAAAAACGATTAATACTCGGTGGGATTATTTGTGACTGGGAGAATAAGAACTCTTCAGAAAATTTGCACTCTTTACGAGGTGCATTCAAGTTCTAAGGCTTCCGATTTTTTTTCTAATTAACTACTCACCCGAAATCGATGAAACTGGCGTTACTTCTCGACGTAATCGCCCTGCAGACGTACACATTTTTCACAATGCTGACGCCATGATTCCATGGTTGAGGCGAAGGCTTCTTTAGGAGTCTGTTTTGACCACTGGAAAATCGCTGAGGCAATAGCAGCACGGCTGGTGAATGTGTGGCCACGGAGAGTGTCTTTCATTGTTGGAAAAAGCCAAAAGTCACTAGGAGCCAGGTCAGGTGAGTAGGGAGCATGAGGAATCACTTCAAAGTTGTTATCACGAAGAAACTGTTGCGTAACGTTAGCTCGATGCGCGGGTGCGTTGTCTTGGTGAAACAGCACACGCGCAGCCCTTCCCGGACGTTTTTGTTGCAGTGCAGGAACGAATTTGTTCTTCAAAACATTTTCGTAGGATGCACCTGTTACCGTAGTGCCCTTTGGAACCCAATGGGTAAGGATTACGCCCTCGCTGTCCCAGAACATAGACACCATCATTTTTTCAGCACTGGCGGTTACCCGAAATTCTTTGGGTGGCGGTGAATCTGTGCGCTTCCATTGAGCTGACTGACGTTTTGTTTCTGGATTGAAAAATGGCATCCACGTCTCATCCATTGTCACAGCCGACGAAAAGAAAGTCACATTCATGCTGTCGTTGCGCGTCAACATTGCTTGGCAACATGCCACACGGGCAGCCATGTGGTCGTCCGTCAGCATTCGTGGCACCCACCTGGATGACACTTTTCGCATTTTCAGATCGTCATGCAGGTTTGTGTGCACAGAACCCACAGAAATGCCAACTCTGGAGGCGATCTGTTCAACAGTCATTCGGCGATCCCCCCTAAACAATTCTATCCACTTTCTCGATCATGTCGTCAGACCAGCTTGTGCGAGCCCGAGGTTGTTTCGGTTTGTTGTCACACGATGTTCTGCCTTCATTAAACTGTCGCACCCACGAACGTACTTTAGACATAACCATAACTCCATCACCACATGTCTCCTTCAACTGTCGATGAATTTCAATTGGTTCCACACCACGCAAATTCAGAAAACGAATGATTGCACGCTGTTCAAGTAAGGAAAACGTCGCCATTTTAAGTATTTAAAACAGTTCTCATTCTCGCCGCTGGCGGTAAAATACCATCTGCCGTACGGTGCTGCCATCTCTGGGACGTATTGACAATGAATGCAGCCTCATTTTAAAACAATGCACATGTTTCTATCTCTTTCCAGTCCAGAGAAAAAAAATCGGAGGCCTTAGAACTTGAATGCACCGCGTACAATAGATTAAATTTAGCATTTGGTTCATTATAAAGGTAATTCCAAGTCATCTCTTGTTAACTATTCTTAAAAACATTTGTCTAGGAGTCATTAATTATTCTAACTGATTTCGTCTGATGATTATCCATACTGTAAGGCACTATGTTATTTGTCTCAAATTAACCATGCATCATGGTCAGGAGCGCATTTGTTACTGGTAAACAGTTATTTTCTAGCTTTGAGCTTCAACACAGGAAGCAATATCAATTAGATTCTTAATGTCTTTATCCACTTGTGCTGGAAAGCTAATTACTGAAACCAAATTGTAGGATCCAAATAAGGTTTCCAGATCTTTTTCCTTCCAGAATCCTTTACAAAATCTTCACTGAAGCCACTACTAATTGAACTGTTTGCTGCAGTGTGATAGATATCACAGTAAGGAATTCAAATTCCTCAAACAGTTCAAAATTTCCCAGTGGGGATCTATAAAGTTACAATTAAAAGCTAACTATTTTTTGGTATTAATTCACGTGCACAGACTTCTGTGTGTTGATCACTACAAAACCGACTTGTCTAAATGTTTTAGCACTTGTTTTTTGTCTTAATGTATGGAACAACTCCTCCTTTACCCATATTAGTTGTGCCTTTTATATGCCGCAGACACTGTGCGTTACCATTCAGGCACTGTTGCCAGCAGGCTGCTGGCCACTTGTTACACCAGCACTGCTGCATTCGCTGACATCAGCACATGTCAAGGTGGTATTGCAAATTTGGAACCACAATATGAGTGCTGTAGCTTGTTTTCTAACAAAATGCATGACTATTAACAATGTTTTCTTGACCAACCATCAGCCAACATTCTGATGACAACCCATCACCTCACCTCAACCCTGCCACTGTAGAAGTGGCCTGCTCAGATCTCTACAGTATGGTGCTTATCTAAGAGTGATACAGTTTTAGAGAGCTTTCTGCCTCTGAGTGATGCCATTTACAAAACCACAGAAAACACTCCTGTTATACACAATACTATGCCCACACATATAGTGCGATTGCTGAAGCATGAGCAGAGTTCAGAATATTTTGGAACTAATTAATGATTTATTGACACAGTCAGCACGGTTTCAGAAAATATCGTTGTTGTGAAACACAGCTAGCTCTTTATACTCATGAAGTAGTAAGTGCTATCGACAGGGGATGTGAAATTGATTCCATATTTTTAGATTTCCAGAAGGCTTTTGACACCATTCCTCACAAGTGTCTTGTAACCGAACTGCGTGCCTACGGAGTATCGCCTCAGTTGTGCGACTGGATTCGTAATTTCCTGTCAGAAAGGTCACAGTTCATAGTAATAGATGGAAAGTCATCGAGTAAAACAGAATTATTATCCAGCGTTCCCCAAGGAAGTGTTATAGACCCTCTATTGTTCCTGACCTGTATTAACGACATAGGAGACAATCTAAGTAGCCGTCTTAGATTGTTTGCAGATGATGCTGTCATTTACCGTCCTGTAAAGTCATCATCAGATGATCAAAACGACTTGCAAAATGATTTAGATAAGATATCTGTATGGTGCGAAAAGTGGCAGTTGACCCTGAATAAGGCTCTAAGCACTATGGGACTTAACATCTGAGGTCATCAGTCCCCTAGACTTAGAACTACCTAAACCTAACTAACCTAAGGAAATCACACACATCCATGCCCGAGGCAGGATTCGAACCTGCGACCGCAGCAGCAGCGCGGTTCCGGACTGAAGTGCCTAGAACCGCTCGCCCACAACGGCCAGCCCTGAATAAGGAAAAGTGTGAGGTTATTCACATGAGTACTAAAAGAAATCAACTAAATTTTGATTATGCGATAAGTCACACAAATCTGAAGGCTGTAAATTCAGCTAAATACTTAGGGATTACAATTACAAATAACCTAAATTGGAACAATCACATAGATAATATTGTAGGTAGAGCAAACCAAAGACTGCGATTCATTGGCAGAACACTTAGAAGGTGCAAAGGTCTATCAAAGATACTGCTTACACCACGCTTGTCCGCCCTATTCAGGAGTATTGCTGTGCGGTGTGGGATCCGCATCAGGTGAGACTGATGGATGACATCAAAAAAGTACAAAGAAGGGCAGCTTGTTTTGTGTTATCGCAAAATAGGGGAGATAGTGCCACAGACGTGATATGTGAATTGGAGTGACAATCATTAAAACAAAGGCATTTTTCGTTGCAACGGGATCTTCTCATGAAATTTGAATCACCAGTTTTCTCCAACGATTGCGAAAACATTCTGTTGGCACCCACCTACATAGGGAGACATGATCATCACGATAAAATAAATCAGGGCTCGCACAGAACAATTTAAGTGCTCGTTTTTCCTGCGTACCATTTGTGAGTGGAGCGGTAGAGAGACAGCTTGAAGGTGGTTCATTGAACCCTCTTCCAGGCACTTTATTGTGAGTAGCAGAGTAGTCACATAGATATAGATGTACATCTAGGGCCGCCAGGTTCATCAAATACAAATTCTGCTTGAAATTGCTAACATTATCTATATGTATGGTGTACATGTACAGTTACAATAAATATTATTATTCATCACATGAAACGTAAATGTAACATTAGTATGGTTTCCAATAGGTCATTTAGAAAAAACTTGCCTTTAGCCCCTTAACATAAAATCTCCAGTTATCTCATTTTTATTATTTTGACAAAAACTTAAAATCCTTGGGCATACTTGGGCAACTTAAGAACACACCTTCGAAAAATAAAACCCCCAAATATATCCATTTCAGCACTGGTAAGTGTTTAGCAAGCAGAGAGTATCCGGTGCTACATTTGTAACCTTGCTGTTGTGGTTTGGTTGATATCATTGCCACTAGTTATCATCTTTACTGTGTGCAGCTTTGGACACTCAGCAACAAAGAGCATTCTTTCTGACTCTCTTCTGTATTGTTCTCTAGGCAATGCTTTCAAAGAAGGATGGCTACAGTGATCCTGAGTTTGAAACAGAATTTAGCAGCTCAGGAAGAGAGAGGGGGAGGGTGTGATATTACTTCATTAGAGACTGAAAGTGAGGACAGCTGATCAGTTGAGTGACAATTGCTTATTAATGCTTTGTGATAAATACATCCACTGTGATCCTGCCAGCTGCTCCAAGATTTATCTTCACAGGAAATCATTGTGAAATATATGGTTAGATTTCATAGCTTCAAAGAAACTAAAAAATGACTTCAGATTTCAGGATTTTTGGTCAAGATGTGTGAGTATACTTGGGATTTTAATATTGGGGCTCTTCGAAATTTTGTAACTCATTATTTTGAGCTTTAAAGCTATCTTCAGTTGTCTGTATGTAATGTCATTCATTATAGGATGTTTCTCATTAATACAAAAATATTATTTTTTGGAACATATTTTTTTTTAAATCAATATTTTAAGGGGTTAATCCAGTTTGCCTTCATTCTAGCCTGCTGTACTAAAATGTGTTGTTCCATCATATATGGTGCTGTATTTACCCCAGTATCTGGAAATATGCTGCTGCAAAAATAAAACACGAGAGAACAAAGCAATTTTTATAGGAATGTATTTTTAGGAACTTTACAATTTTCGTCAAGAGATATGCAACATAATATATAATTAAACTAAATTTTGTTTTTTAGGACTAAATGAAATTACAATACAAATGATGAAAATGAAACGTTATCTATCTGAATCATACTGATACAGACTACCCATGTGCTTACAGCTTAGCCAATGAAGCAATGATGTACAACATCAAAATAAATAATTTAATGCCTCAAATGTCAATGAATTCATTGAATAACTTTATGATCAGTCTTAGAACGAAAAATCATATGTCCAGTCACAGGAAAATATTTTTACATGCAACTGCATTTCGCGTGTCAGAAGTACCCCCACTTGTGCCAAAACTTGCTCCAAACAGCAGAATACCTCGAGAGCGACCTCCACGTGGAGGACAGATTTCCCTTCTGCCCCTCTTCTGCTCAGTGGAATAACTGATGGGTACAACACACTTCTCAGTGTCTGCAGGAACTGCATTGTCAGTTGTAACAATCAACTGTTTCTGAAAACTTTCTTCAATGTTATTTACATTGCTGTGCTTCCTCTGATACAAAAGTTTCTCATCATCACTTTCAGCAGGTGAGACAATGTCATTTGCTTGTCTGTTCCCCTCTGTTACACCTGGTGGTACATCCTCAGTGTTTTCAACATTGCTAACACTCTCCCTGTCACTTTGCTGGACATAAGGTACAAAGCTACCTTGCATGTGGGAGACCCTTTCCTCAAAGCTCTCGATAAGTTGTAAATTGTCATTCTTAGCCTCATTATTGGATTCTTTGTACTTAGTGCTTTTCTTCCACCCTTGGCAGTTTTTGTTGTCTAAACTGGGAGTTACAACCTCTTTTCTCTGGAATGACTGGGAAAACTGGCCAGCATAATTAGCGGCATGGCCTCCTATAACATGCCTAGAGTTTAGCATTCGTTTGTTGCTGGTACCACGTTTCCACCCTGGAGAACCAGGGCCGCTGTGGAAACTAACACCAGGGACATATAAAATCCCACCCCGCCCTTGGCCACTCCACACACTGGTATCTTCAGCAGGTTTCTTCGAACTGTCAGGTTTTCTTATATTTGTCGTGTCCAGAAGCCTGCCACGGCCTCGACCACCCCAGCCTCCTTCAGAACCGCTGACACTGAGAAAGGCTCGTTGGGATCCATCTGGTTCTGAGGAGTCATCCGCAGTCGAATTGGAGCGCTGTGACTGTCGACGCATGTCCGCCCATGACAGATGGCCACCACACCTGTTAGCACTACGTAAGGTTGATGGGATCTGATTGGTGCCTTTGTTTGCACGAATGTTGCTCCTTTTTTTGCCATGAAACCCCTCTACAAGCTCTTGGAGTCCACTTATATCAGTCTGTTTACCTGGCCGACTGGTTAGGAAACCAGTGTCCTGTGGAGAACTGGGAGCAGAGTCACCATACAATCCGCTGCCAACACTGCTTCCACTGATTTGTTCAGATCTGTAGATGGCATCTTTTGCACGACCGCGGCCTCGGCCTCGGCCTCGACCACGACCACGACCAAATTCAGGAACACCGCCCCGGCCTCGCCCAAAGTTACAGCCAGAGCCATGGCCAGGTCCAAGTCCAGGTCTACGGTGATTACCAAGGTTGCCTTCATCTCTCTCTTTAGTCATCACTCCAGTGGAAGGCTGTGAAATCAAAAGAAATAAGGTGCAAAAACTTGTTCACACATAATTAATACATTACAAATAGCAACGTGGACTGTAGACATCATATGAAATAAACTATCACGTTCTAAAGCAGAACAGAAGCTGATAGGAGATACTCATAATGACATGAATTGACTAATTGTGAATTCAAGCTCTTATATTTTTTCTGATCTCTGTTTGAGGGGGTTTAGAAAATCTGAAATCTGCGAATATTTTAAGGGAAAATATGGAAATCTTTATTCCACTCATGAGAAATTATAAACAAAATATAAGGAGTCAAATGAAAACCAGACATGGAAAGTAGTGAAAAAAACTGTATTATTTCGAAAGTAATAGCCATAACGTAATATATCTATCTCACTGTGGGACAAAATGTCCAATGCCTTCATGAAAACATTTTCACAGTTTCCCACTGAACCGTGATTGTAACCAGGCGTGGTTTTCTTTGTCCAAATCATATTGACAGCCATGAATGTATTTCTCCTGGGACCCAAAAATATGGAAAGCAGCCCCTCACACATCCTCCATGCAGTCCCAATCTCCCCCATGTGGTTTCCATATTTTTGAAGCCCTGAAGAAAGACATTCATGGTTGTCAGTTTACTTCAAATGAAGAGATGTATGCCTGGGAATAATCAGGGTTCCGAAGGCAACAGTTAAGATTTTTGGCATCGAGAAATGATAAATATGGTGATGTGCTGAGCAATCTGTGAAGGTATCAAATCGTCCGTCCCTACTCCCTACCTCAGTATACACGAAGTAGGTGAAGTGCATAATTAAATTCCTTTTGGTAAAAGTTATATTCTGCTGTATAATGAAATACTAGGAAACAGGAAAGTGATTTTTGTGAGTGTAAAGACTCAGAAATTATTTAACTGAAAGATTAATTTTCGTAATTAGTCTGCATGGGATATTTAATGAAGTTATTGCAACATTGTTAATCTACATAGTGAATGTCATTGAACTACACAAAAAAAACTCAAAATTAGTTACAAACCACGGCGTGCACACATTATTCAACATGTAAATGTCACTGCAGATATTCGGATTTGGGATATGACATGTTCGACATGCCTGCCATCATTGTCGACGAAGTGGCGCAAATGAATAGAGAAATTCAGCATCACTTGCTGAAGTATCGGAACATCGATGCTGTCGATGGCATTCTGAATGGCTGTTTTCAGCTCAGCAATGGTTTTGGGGTTATTGCTGTACACCTTGTCTTTGATATAGCCCACAAAAAGGAGTCGCATAAGTTCATATCCAGAGAATATGGCGCCCAATCGAGGCCCATGCCTGTGGCCTATGGGTACCCCAGAGCCTGAATGCGGTCCCGTAAGTGGTCCTCTAGGACATCAAACACTCTCCTGTTTCGGTGTGGTCGAGCTCCATCTTGCATGAACCACATCTTGTCGAAATCAGGGTCACTTTGGATACTGGTGATGAGTTTATCTTCCAGAACCTTGGCGTACCGTTCGGTAGTCGCCGTGCCATAAAGGAATATCGTACCGATTATTTCGTGACTGGACACTGCACACTACACAGTCATCCGTAAAGGGGAGAGAGACCTCGATCGCGAAATGCGGATCCTCAGTCCCCCCAAATGAGCCAATTTTGCTTATTGACGAACCCATCCAAATGAAAGTGGGCTTCGTCGCAAAACCAAACAGCACAGATAAATTGGTTGTTCTATTCAGTCACCGCACTGGTACCATTCCGAACCTATCTCAAAAAGAAAACGCACTCTACTTTTTTTCCTCCATTTTATTATTTCATTTCAGTATCCGCTCCACGGATTATTACTATTTTTCCTCAGTTTGAATACCGTTCTCAGTGACATCTCCTTGATCTCGGGTACTGGCCCATTAACCATCGGTATCCAGGCAACCGTATTGTTTATTATTATTATTTGCTTTCGTTATGCTGAGCAAAACTTCGCTTCAAAGACGATTTCGTATCGCGAGCGGTTAACACTGTGATATTGTCGCAGAAGAAGGCGAGTAGCGCCGTGTTGTAGTGGTTATGATACTAAACTGTTGCATGAAGGGTCGTGAGTTCAAAACTCACCTGTGCAGTACAATTTTAATATCTATATTCGGTTCGGGTACATTCTAGAAGTATCCACAATGTCAAGAATCATTGTACTGGAATGTTCTGTAGCTGTATATATACTGTATGTGTTCTGGCCGGAGGCAGTTCGCTCCCCACCCTTGTATGTGCAAGTGTTGAATAAACCTTCGTTAAGTGAAGTTAGTGTTCGTCATTCATCTCATTATACCTTCTTCTACATGAGATTATTCTGGTGGAGGCGCCGGGTACTGGACCTTGTGTTAGCGCACATTATCGACGACACAGTGGCTCCCATCAGGCCACGACAGAGCCGCCGTTTACGTGGCGAGAAACCCGAGTTCGAGCCATATTCAACAGATCGCAGTCTATCGGAGACAGAAGAAGAGGACGTCACGCTGACAGCAACTGTTTGCCACCACGTGAGACATCCTTCCGGGTTCTCTGGTCACGATGGCCAAGATCCAAACAAGTGGCTGAAGGTATATGAGCGTATAGTCAAATCTAACAAATGGGATGACACTGTGTGTTTGGCTAACGTATTTTTCTACTTGGAGGGCACTGCCACGCAATGGTATGGGAACAACGAGGAGTAGTTCACAAGCTGGGAAGTATTCCAGGCGGAACTGCGCAAGTATTTCGGCGACACACAAGTGCAACGCTGAAGATAAAGTGAAGGGCACAGCGTCCAGGAGAAACTGCAACAGCCTACATTCAAGACGTCTCGGTGCTGTGTACAATAGTGATGCCTAGAATGAAGGAGGAAGGTACAGCTGAACATCCCATGAAGGGTGTTGCTGAGGACATGTATCAAGCCCTACTCCTGAAGGAGATTTCGACAGCAAACGACTTCATTAAATGGTGCCAGTATATCGAGACAATGCATCAAGAAAGAATTACATGCAAGAAGTTTGAGCGGCTTCCAAACGTCGTATCGATGTCTGTGATGGAGGAAGCAACTGATTTCACAAGCGTTCTTCGTTAGATAGTGAGAGAGGAAGTTCAGAATGCACTTGTATTGCACGGCGAGCAAAAACCCGAGACGCTTCAAGAGGTCATAAGGGAGGATGTGGAACAGACAATGAACCCAATCTCTCGTCCTTCATTTCCTTTTAAAGCGGTGAAAAAGTCGAGACCCAGGCGGAGTTATGTTCCTACATTGTCACATGAGGAACATGTTTGGGCACCAAGGATGACTCACGTCTGGAGGACCCAGGATAACCAACCAGTATGTTTCCACTGCGGAAGACCGGGGCAAGTTGTGCGCTATTGTCGAGAAAGGCGGCGGATATTTGATGACGCCCGCGCCGGAAGACAACAGACCGATCTTAGCCCACGCCAACTCCGGGACGACGAAGATGAACAAGAAGGTGTGGGTGCAGGACGACGTAGGTCACCATCGCCGCAAGCTAGCAGTTGGAGAGGGCGCTCCCCAACACGCCCATCAAGGTCTCCATCGCCGTTTAGAAGCTCCAGCCGATCACCTAGGCGCCGCAACCTGGAAAACTAAAGGGTGCGACCTTCCTTGGAGGTGAGCCCGCAGAAGAGAAAAATCCTCCGCCGTCAATCACTACAAAATGATAGGAAACTACTCCGATATCCTCATGGATGGCCGACCAGCTCAAGTTCTTGTGGACTCGAGGTGGAGCATCATATTCATTCATTTCAGAGAAGTACCGTCGCCAGTTGCAGAAAACCGTATTCGTCGACAGCAAAAGTCTCTGCTGAAGGTGGCTAATGGGAAACATGTAAAACCTACAGGAAGATGTACCATTCATGTGGGTATAAGTGGCCATACACAGCCCTTAGAATTCATTGTCTTACAAGAGTGTAGTAATGACGTCATTCTCGGATCGGACTTTTAAAAAAGCTTCTCAGGCAATTATAGATTGTGGTCGCTCGAAGATTATGCTAGACGAGATGATATACTGTGGACAGGAAGATGCGCATCCGAGTGTGTGGAGACTGTGTGTGCTGGATGAAGTGATCATTCCTGCAGTCAGCGCTAGAAAGGTAACTGTCAAGTGTCATAACTTGGTCATCCTAGCCTCTGTCGTCACGTTTAAGAACGGGTTCCGTTAATTGTGGATAGTTAACTGTCGCCGAGAAACGCAGATCCTTCCAAGACGCATGTGCATAGCAAACGCTGAGCCGTTAACTGAAGAACAGCTGAGCATCATAGAAACTTCCCATGCCGAGCCTGCGGGCGAAATTAGCCCTACCACTACGAAACAAGATCTTCTAGCTCGACTGTCACCAGATCTCACTAATGAACAACAGAAGAAGCTACTTGCCATTCTTGAAGAGTTCTCTGAATGCTTCAATCCACAGGTGAAGAGCAAATTTGACAAATCGACGGTGAAGCACCGGATTAGCACTGGAGACCATCAACCAATAAGCCAGAGAGCATACAGTCTGTCAGCAACGGAACGTCGAATAATTTGCGATGAGGTACAGAAAATGATGAAGAATATCATTCAGCCTTTGCAGAGCCCATGGTCGTCACCAATGGTCCTCGTCAGAAAGTAGGATGGCAGTTGGCGCGCTTGTGTTGATTACAGGAAGCTTAATAAGTTAACTAAAAAGGACGTTTACCCTCTTCCACGAATTGACGATACACTAGATTGTCTGAAGGGGACTAAGTTTTTCCCAACCATGTACATTTATTCGGGATACTGGCAAATCGAAGTAGATGAGGCTGATCGTGAGAAAACTGCATTCATCACCCATGAGGGCCTGTATGAGTTTAAAGTAATGCCGTTTGGTTTCTGTAATGCTCTAGCAACTTTTGAACGGATGATGGATAATCTTCTAAGGCATCTGAAGTGAACAATGTGTCTTATTTAGATGACATTATAGTGTTCTCAGAGACATTTGATGAATATATAAAAACACTGAGGGCCGTTCTTAAGTGTCTCCAACAAGGCGGACTGAAACTTAATCCAAGAAAGTGTCTCTTTGGAGCAAAAGAATCACTTGGACACCTTGTGTCAAACGAAGGTGTGCGGCCAGACCCAGCGAAGGTGGGACCTATAATGGAATTTCCTATTCCTGAAAGTATTAGAGATGTGAGAAGCTTCCTCGGATTATGTTTTTATTACTATCTTTTAATCAAAGAGTTTTGTATCAAAGCCAGGCCACTCCAAGAATTGTTAAAAGCCGATGCTAAATTTATCTGGTGTGGTGCTCATCAAGATTCTTTCGATGTGCTGCGAAAAGCTCTGATGACTGACCCTGGACTTGGTCTGAATGATGAGAGAGCACCTACAGAACTACATACAGATGCTAGCGGGTATGGTATCGGTGCTGTTCTGGTGCGAATTTCGGATGGAAAAGAGAAGGTTATAGCCTATGCTTCTAGGACACTTACAAAAGCCTAGAGAAACTCCTCAACTACAGAAAGATGATGTCTTGATGTGACCTAGACCATGTGCAAGTTTCGACAGTATCTCTATGGAAGGCCATTCACAGTTGTTACAGATCATAATTCACTTTGTTGGTTGACAGGTCTTAAGGATCCCAACAGGACGACTCGCCAGGTGGGCACTACGTCTTCGAGAGCATGACATTACCATAGTGTACAAAAGTAGATGAAAACACCAAGATGCCGACTGTCTCTCAAGAAACCCTGTGCAAGACCATCAAGACTTTGATGAAGATGGTGACTGCCTCGCTGCACTCCAGGGTCTCTCTGCTGAGCAGAAGGACGCCAAGATATCTCAAATTATGCTTGCCTTAAATCGGTCAGAGGATGTGAAAGGACAATTTAAGGTAGTTAATGGATTACTTTACAAGAAAAACTTTGATCCACTTGGAAAGAGGTGGCTACCAGTGTTTCCTAAACACACGCGCTTAGATGTTCGAGGCCGGATATTTAGGATTTAAGACATACGATAGACTCCACAAGAGATTTTCCTGGCCAGGTTTATTTAGGAGTGTCCGTCACTATGTGTCGCACTGTCGAGAATGCCAGTGGAGAAAGGCAGTTCCTCAGAAACCACCTGGCCGACTCATACCAATCCATCAGCCGAAACGCCTTTCCAGCGCGTTGGGATTGACCTCGTCGGACGATTTCCAACGTCTGGTAGTGGCAATAGATGGATTATTGTTTGCACTGATTATCTGACTTAATTACGGATCGAATCTTGTGACAGACATAAGCCGTCAGTGCAACATTACTCATCACATGACTGCCTACCACCCGCAAACCAACGGGCTTACTGAATGCCTTAATGAGACCTTGGCCGACATGCTATCAATGTTCGTCAATGTTGAGCAGACCAACTGGCATGAGGTACTACCTTTCATGATGTTTGCCTACAACACCGCCAAACAAGACACCACAGGATTTACGCCATTTTTCCTGGTGCATAGGCGTGAGGCGACGACGACGATGGACACCGTGTTTCCGTTACATCCTGATGACGTGGACGACGACTACATCGGCCAGGTGTTAACCAGAGCTGAAGAAGCTTGGCAGTTAGATCTACTCCGCACGCTGCAGACTCAAGAAAACGATGGCTGAAGGTATGACGCAAGCCACCGCCCTGTTGTCTACCAGCCCGATGACCTCATCTGGACCTTCACTCCTGTTCGGAAGGTTGGTCTCTCTGAGAAGGTCCTCAGGCGCTACTTAGGACCTTATAAGGTTGTAAGACAGTTGTCTGATGTTGCTCATGAAGTTGAAAATTTCGACCCCGACACAAGACGACGAAAGATCAGAGATACGGTCCACGGCCTTCGAATGAAGCCCTATAAGGATCCTGCAACCAAGGGTAAATTCGAAGCTCCAGCGACAGGCAACAAGAGGAAAGGTGACGAAGAGCCAGCCTAGCGGCAAAAGAAGGTGTAGGAAGATCACCACGAGGGAGAGCATCAGTCATCGGGAGTCGGAGTATGCAGGACCGATGACTCGTTCCCGGACTAGGACGACGTAACACCGAGACGCTGTTCTCTTAAGGAGGTAACGATGTCGCAGAACAAGCTGAGTAGCACAGTGCTGAAGTGGTTATGATACTAAACTGTTGCATGGAGGGTCGTGAGTTCAAAACTCAGCTGGACTGTACAGTTTTAATTTCTGTATTCGGTTCGAGTACATTCTGGAATTATCCACAATGGCAAGAATCATTACACTGGAATGTTCTGCAGCTGTATAGTGTATGTGTTCTGACCGGAGGCAGTTCGCTCCGCGCTCTTGTGTGTGCAAGAGCTGAATGAACCTTCGTTAAGTGAAGTTAGTGTTCGTCATTCATGTAATTACACCTTCTTCTACATGAAAATATTATGAAATATGTACCACCTCGAGGCACTCGTCTAAAAACTCATGCAGTCACATATCACCAAATGTGTCCAAGTTGAAAACAATTTCTTGGTGTCAGTATTGGGCAAATTGTCTTATATATATATATATATATATATATATATATATATGTGTGTGTGTGTGTGTGTGTGTGTGTGTCCACACGGATATGTATTGTACAGTTACTGATCTCAGGACTCCATTAACCCAAAAGAGACATACTGTCTGACATTGTGTCCTCCTCTTCATCACCTATTCATCACCTATAGCCCAAGGCCACCTCAACAATCTTTCTCCACGTATCTCTCTTCTCCGTTTTCCCTTCCATCCTCGTATCTCTATCTTAGTAAGGTCAGCCAAAAGACTGTCCAGTGATCTTGCTCTTGATTGGGCCTTCCTTCTGGTGGAATACAACCTGCCTTTATTACACGTTTGGGCATCTTGTCATCTGTCATTCTCTCCACATATCCTAACCAGCATCTTCTTCGTTATTTATTAAATTTCACTTTATCTTTCCTTTGTATAAGCTGTTGTAGACTACTGGCCATTAAAATTGTTACACCAAGAAGAAATGCAGATGTTAAACGAGTATTCATTGGACAAATATACTATACTAGAACTGACATGTGATTACATTTTCACGCAATTTGGGTGCATAGATCCTTAGAAATCAGTACCCAGAACAACCACCTCTCGCCGTAATAACGGCCTTGATACGCCTGGGAATTGAGTCAAACAGAGCTTGGATGGCATGTACAGGTACAGCTGCCCATGCAGCTTCAACACGATACCACAGTTCATCAAGAGTAGTGACTGGCGTATTGTGACGCGCCAGTTACTCGGCCACCATTGACCAGACTTTTTCAGTTGGTGAGAGATCTGGAGAATGTGCTGGCCAGGGCAGCAGTCGAACATTTTCTATATCCAGAAAGGCCCGTACAGGACCTGCAACATGCAGTCGTGCGTTATCCTGCTGAAATGTAGGGTTTCGCAGGGATCGAATGAAAGGTAGAGCCACGGGTCGTAACACATCTGAAATGTAACGCCCACTGTTCAAAGTGCCGTCAGTGCGAACAAGAGGTGACCGAGACGTGTAACCAATGGCACCCCATACCATCACGCCGGGTGATACGTCAGTATGGCGATGACGAATACACGCTTCCAATGTGCGTTCACCGCGATGTCGCCAAACACTGATGCGACCATCATGATGTTGTAAACAGAACCTGGATTCATCCGAAAAAATGACGTTTTGCCATTCGTGCACCCAGGTTCGTCGTTGAGTACACCATCGCAGGCGCTCCTGTCTGTGATGCAGCGTCAAGGGTAACCGCAGCCATGGTCTCCGAGCTCACAGTCCATGCTGCTGCAAACGTCGTCGAACTATTCGTGCAGATGGTTGTTGTCTTGCAAACGTCCCCATCTGTTGACTCAGGGATCGAGACGTGGCTGCAAGATCCGTTACAGACATGCGGATAAGATGCCTGTCGTCTCGACTGCTAGTGATACGAGGCCGTTGGGATCCAGCACGGCGTTCCGTATTACCCTCATGAACCCACCGATTCCATATTCTGCTTACAGTCACTGGATCTCGAACAACGCGAGCAGCAATGTCGCGATACGATAAACCGTAATCTCGATAGGCTACAATCCGACCTTTATCAAAGTCGGATACGTGATGGTACGCATTTCTCCTCCTCACGCGAGGCATCACAACAACGTTTCACCAGGCAACGCCGGTCAGCTGCTGTTTGTGTATGAGAAACCTGTTGGAAACTTTCGTCATGTCAGCACGTTGTAGGTGTCACCACCGGTGCCAGCCTTGCGTGAATGCTCTGAAAAACTAATCATTTGCATATCACAGCATCTTCTTCCTGTCGGTTAAATTTCGCGTCTGTAGCACGTCATCTTCGTGATGTAGCAATTTTAATGGCCAGTAGTGTATTTCAGGCTTGCTGCTTCTCTCACGGGCCAATAAATTTTTCGTAGGATTTTACTTTCAAATGTCCTTAGTTTTCATGTCTGCTCCTGTCACCGAATACATTTATGAGCCATATGTACCAGCTGATTGCACAGGGGAATATTACACTTTGAACCGGACTGTTCTTGTAGTTAGAGAATTCTTAAATACCTATACCTATGCATAATAAGACTGTTTCCTTTTTTTATCCTTCTCTCTAATACATGTCTGATACTATAACTAACGTCGCTGTTTAAGAGCACACCTAAATAATGGAAGCACCTGACGGCTTTATAACATTTATTAGAGGCCTTCCGGTGATGTTCTTGCCGTTGAACTGGACATTACCATGTATTTAGTCTTTTTTCGTTTACCGTAAGTCCAATTTTTGCTCCTTCTGCTTCCATTATTTCATACATTTTTTAAAGATTGTTTACGTCTCCTGATACAATTGCAATATCATCCGCATATGCACATACCTGACTGGATTTTTATCGCTACTGTTGCTCTCTTGCCTGTTTTTTTTGTAACAGACTAAGCAGTGCTACACTAAAAAGGACTGCAGATATACCAACGCCCAACTTCACTCTGCCTGTGAAGTTAAAGCTCTTGATCACTTTGTTGTTCACTTTTATTTTCGTTTCCTTCATTGTTAAAGCGCAGTGTGTTACTTGGCTTGTGAATAGTTAATCGTCATAACTTCAGAATTTGGGGGGCAGTGCATCCACATGAAGTTATTCAGCATCAACGTGACCCTCCCAATGTTAATGTCTGGTGCTGTTTGATGGAAGATCTTGTGATTACAATTTCATTTTTGTAGAAAAACAAAAAACGGGGACGTTTACTGTGACATGCTGACAGAGTTCGTCTTTCCCCAAATGGACGATATTGAGGCGGAAAAGGGGGCTTGTGTTTTTCCAAGACGGCGTCTAACATCTTTACAGTAACATGTGCGTTCGGCTCTTTAAACTTGATTTCCAGGAAGGTGGAGAGGCAGAGCTGGCCCAATACCTCGGCCACCACGAAGTCCAGACTTCACCCCACTAGACTTTTTCTTTTGGGGCCACATAAATTGTACAGTGAAATGATCAGAGACATCAATCATTTACGGGAAAGAATCGTCGCGGCGTTTGGGACAGTTACATCTGAAATGTTGGTGAATACGTGGCGAGAAGTGGAATATCGTCTTGACGTGTGCAGCGCAACAAATGGATCCCACGTTGACGCCTACTAACATTAAACACAACTTGAAGGAATTCTCTTTCGTGACATGTACACATTGATGTAATTTTTAATTAATTTCCCCATTAAATTTGTACTTAAAACTAGGGAGTTCTTTCACAAACACCCTGTATTTCTTGACGGTTGTAGTCGCCGCAGTGTCTGTTCAACTTTGCATCGTAATCAGGATAACGCAGGTACTGCAATATCTTATCGTACCGTATCCTGCAATGTTGGTATTTCTGCGTTTCCCGTAAGTCAATTGCCTCTATATTCTCCTCCGCTTCTTGTGGGTCTCATTGATACCTGGTCTGACAAGGTGAGTTGGTACTGAGCGTATCTTCAAAATCTTCTGCCCATTACTGCAATATTTTTGTTCGTCACTATCTTATTATTTCTATTTTTGAACTTTTTCTTTCAGTTATTACTTTTTCTTTCCCTTACATATGCTATGAGCATTAGAAAATTTTTTATACGCCTCCACACTACTTATTGTCTCTCTCCGTAGCATGCTTGCTGCATTTTTATGTTCTAGTGCCAATCTACAACCACCTTCAAACCAATCGCTCCTTTATTTTCTTTGTATCCTAGTTGTTTCCTCTGTTGCGTTTTTCAAAGCTTTCTGGATCCTGTTTCATCTATATTCACTTCCCACTGTTTCCTCGCTGGCTGTCAGGACATCTTTCGTTTTTATTTTGTATGCTTTTACGCTTACGGGATGACGCAGTAGCTGTACATTCCAAATTGCTTTTCGTTCCCATTTCGGTTTTATGTATTACAGCTAACTATCTCACTACGGCTTTTACAGCATGTTGTTGTTGTTGTTGTGGTCTTCAGTCCTGAAACTGGTTTGATGCAGCTCTCCATGCTACTCCATCCTGTGCAAGCTTCTTCATCTCCCAGTACCTACTGCAACCTACATCCTTCTGAATCTGCTTAGTGTATTCATCTCTTGGTCTCCCTCTACGATTTTTACCCTCCACGCTGTCCTCCAATACTAAATTGGTATCCCTTGATGCCCCAGAACATGACCTACCAACCGATCCCGTCTTCCAGTCAAGTTGTGCCACAAGCTCCTCTTCTCCCCAATTCTATTCAATACCTTCTCATTAGTTATGTGATCTACCCATCTAATCTTCAGCATTCTTCTGTAGCACCACATTTCGAAAGCTTCTATTCTCTTTTTGTCTAAACTATTTATCGTCCACGATTCACTTCCATACATGGCTACACTCCATACAAATACTTTAAGAAACGACTTCCTGACATTTAAATCTACACTCGATGTTAAGAAATTCCTCTTCTTCAGAAACGCTTTCCTTGCTACTGACAGTCTACATTTTATATCCTCTCTACTTCGACCATCATCAGTTATTTTGCTCCCCAAATAGCAAAACTCATCTTCTACTTTAAGTATCTCATTTCCTAATCTAATTCCCTCAGCATCACCAGACTTCATTTGACTACATTCCATTATCCTCGTTTTGCTTATGTTTATGTTCATCTTATATCCTCCCTTCAAGACACTATCCATTGCGTTCAATTGCGCTTCCAAGTCCTTTGCTGTCTCTGACAGAATTACAATGTCATCGGCGAACCTCAAAGTTTTTATTTCTTCTCCATGGATTTTAATACCTACTCCGAACTTTTCTTTCGTTTCCTTTATTGCTTGCTCAATGTACAGAGTGAATAACATCGGGGATAGGCTACAACCATGTCTCACTCCCTTCTCAACCACTGCTTCCCTTTCATACCCCTCGACTCTTATAACTGCCACCTGCTTTCTGTACAAATTGTTAAGAGCCTTTCGCTCCCTCTATTTTGCCCCTGCCACCTTCAGAATTTGAAAGAGAGTATTCCAATCAACATTGTCAAAAGCTTTCTCTACGTCTACAAATGCTAGAAACGTAGGTTTGCCTTTCCTTAATCTTTCTTCTAAGATAAGTCGTAGGGTCAGTATTGCCTCACGTGTTCCAACATTTCTATGGAATCCAAACTGATCTTCCCCGAGGTCGGCTTCTATCAGTTTTTCCATTCGTCTGTAAAGAATTCGCGTTAGTATTTTGCAGCCATGACTTATTAAACTGATAGTTCGGTAATTTTCACATCTGTCAACACCTGCTTTCTTTGGGATTGGAATTATTATATTCTTCTTGAAGTCTGAGGGTATTTCGCCTGTCTCATACATCTTGCTCCCAGCTGGAAAGAGTTTTGTCAGGACTGGCTCTCCCAAGGCCGTCAGTAGTTCTAATGGGATGTTGTCTACTCCCGGGGCCTTGTTTTGACTCAGGTCTTTTAGTGCTCTGTCAAACTCTTCACACAGTATCGTATCTCCCATTTCATCTTCATCTACATCCTCTTCCATTTCCATAATATTGTCCTCAAGTACATCGCCCTTGTATAGACCCTCTATATACTCCTTCCACCTTTCTGCTTTCCCTTCTTTGCTTAGAACTGGGTCTCCATCAGAGCTCTTAATATTCATACAAGTGGCTCTCTTCTCTCCAAAGGTCTCTTTAACTTTCCTGTAGGCGGTATCTATCTTACCCTTAGTGAGATAAGCCTCTACATCCTTACATTTGTCCTCTAGCCATCCCTGCTTAGCCATTTAGCACTTCCTGTCGATCTCATTTTTGAGACGTTTGTATTCCTTTTTGCCTGCTTCATTTACTGCATTTTTATATTTTCTACTTTCATCAATTAAATTCTATATTTCTTCTGTTACCCAGGGGTTTCTACTAGCCCTCGTCTTTTTACCTATTTGATCCTCTTCTGCCTTCACTATTTCATCCCTCAAACTACCCATTCTTCTTCTACTGTATTTCTTTCCCCCATTCCTGTCAATTGTTCCCTTATGCTCTCCCTGAAATTCTGGACAACCTCTGGTTCTTTCAGTTTATCCAGATCCCATCTCCTTAAATTCCCACCTTTTTGCAGTTTCTTCAGTTCTAGTCTACAGTTCATAACCAATACATTGTGGTCAGAGTCCACATCTCCCCCTGTAAATGTCTTACAGTTTAAAACCTGGTACCTAAATCTCTGTCTTACCATTATATAATCTATCTGATACCGTTTAGTATCTCCAGAGTTCTTCCATGTATACAACCTTCTTCCATGATTCTTGAACCATGGGTTAGCTATGATTAAGTTATGCTCTGCGCAAAATTCTACCAGGGGGCTTCCTCTTTCATTTCTTAGCCCCAATCCATATTCACCTACTATGTTTCCTTCTCTCCCTTTTCCTACTCTCGAATTCCAGTCAGCCATGACTATTAAATTTTCGTCTCCCTTCACCAGCTGAATAATTTCCTTTATCTCATCATACATTTCATCAATTTCTTCGTCATCTGCAGAGCTAGTTGGCATATAAACTTGTACTACTGTAGTAGGCGTGGGCTTCGTGTCTATCTTGGCCACAATAATGCGTTCACTATGCTGTTTGTAGTAGCTTACCCGTACTCCAATTTTTTTATTCATTATTAAACCTACTCCTGCATTACCCCTACTTGATTTTGTATTTATAACCCTGTATTCACCTGACCAGAAGTCTTGTTCCTCCTGCCACCGAACTTCACTAATTCCCACTATATCTAACTTTAACCTATCCATTTCCCTTTTTAAACTTTCTTACCTACCTGTCCGATTAAGGGATCTGACATTCCACGGTCCGATCCGTAGAACGCCAGTTTTCTTTCTCCTGATAATGACATCCTCTTGAGTAGTCCCCGCCCGGAGATCCGAATAGGGGACTATTTTACCTCCGGAATATTTTACCCAAGAGGACGCCATCATCATTTAATCATACAGTAAAGCTGCATGCCCTCGGGAAAAATTACGGCTGTAGTTTCTCCTTGCTTGCAGCCGTTCGCAGTACAAGAACAGCAAAGCCGTTTTGGTTAGTGTTACAAGGCCAGATCAGTCAATCATCCAGACTGTTGCCCCTGCAAGTACTGAAAAGGCTGCTGCCCCTCTTGAGGAACCACGCGTACTGATCTGAATCACCGTATGTACCCCTGCAGCTCCGTACACATGACTGTCATGGCATACTGTGTTTTAATAACGCATGGTCTATTTGGTTAACTACTCCATTTACACTTTATTTCCATTTTCCAAGATACGTTCTTTTGTGTGAAAAACAGATACTCTTTATGAGTAAATTATTTCTAGTAGTAAACTACTCGTTACTTTCTTCATGTAATGGTTATCTCCCTGAATACTCCTCCACTTTCATTTTGCTTAACATGCGCATTAAACTCTCACAAAACTAGCAGTACGTCGTCGTTTTCTACTTCACTACTTATACTTTCAAGGTCATCATAAAAATGTTCTTTTCATCCTCTTACTGCTTCCTCTATGGGTGTGTATGCTGGTACCATCGTTACATTCCCGCATTTTCCCTTTATTATTTGCGAGTCTCATTTATATGTTCAAATTTAAAAAAAATATCGTAATTTCTTTTGTTGTTACAAATCCTGCCCCAGATTAACCTGCTGTTCTTTCTGGCCCACTTTACACCAGAGAATACTAAGGCATATCTATCTAACCTTGCCCTTTGCATCTTACTTCTTGTAGTGTCACATTATTTGACTTAAACCTCATGGTCTCCTCAGCTATTTTTTCTTTCATTTTTCCACGTCTCAACATCGTTCATGAATAAGAAATTACTAAATGCCAAATCATTTGTCCTGTTTCTTTGCTGAAATCGTGTTCTGTGTGTTCCATCCCTTATTCGAGGCTCCTGCGGTTCCGCAATATATTTTTACATCGTGGGATTGGTCCCACGCCCCAACCCCCACCCTCGAGGACACAGATTTTTTACGCTTTTTCCCACTAGGAGTGTTGGCCTGCCTGCACTATGATGTCGGCCACACTTTGCCTCCTCTGCTGTCTGTTCGGCCACGGAGGCCCTGCCATTAGCTTAACTACCGCCGACACAGCCAGCCTACAACTTCTCTGAAACAAACAAATCTTCCCGCCCGACACCGACGACTGTGTCTTCGATAAGGCAGTGTGCATGAGAGAGGTCTGACATCGGTGACGGCGTGACAGCATGATTGTTACCAACACAGTCATGAAACAATGACAACGGAAAAATTTATAGACTTCCGTATTACAGTGACGTCACAATCCTTTTCATGTCTCATGGATATCAGTTGTATTTTGTCACTGATGATAACTCGGGCCACACATTTATTTTCCTGTTTTAACGAGAAAATGGCTTGGTTCAAATGGCTCTGAGCACTATGGGACTTAACATCTGAGGTCATCAGTCCCCTAGGATTTAGAACTACTTAAATCTAACTAACCTAAGGTCATCACACAACACCCAGTTTTCACGAGGCAGAGAAAATCCCTGACCCCGCCGGGAATCGAACCCGGGAACCCGGGCGCGGGAAGCGAGAACGCTACCGCACGACCACGAGCTGCGGACTTTTAACGAGAAAACAACGCAATCTTTTATAAAAGAGTATGGACATTTGACTAGTTGTAGGGCAGGCAGAGGCAACACGTGTTACTGTAAGAATAGTAGGAAAGTATCATTCATTAACAGGAGAGAGACCTTACAAACCAACAGTTTCTCTAGTGTTACTTATCAGCCTCGCAGCCGTAGCATAAAGTCGAGATATAAATGGTTCAAATGGCTCTAAGCACAACGGGACTAACATCTGAGGTCATCAGTCCCCTAGAACTTAGAGCTACTTAAACATAACTAACTAAAGGGCATGACACACATCCATGCCCGAGGCAGGATTCAAACCTGCGACCGTAGCAGTCGCGTGGTTCCGGGCTGAAGCGCCTAGAACCGCTCGGTCACCGCGGCCAAAGTCGAGATACAGAAGGTTCAAAGAAAAGCTGTGTATTTCGTCATATGATCGTTCAGGATCATCAAGCAATTCATTATTTTCACAAAAAACGTTACGAAATGACGACAATGGTAAAAATTACAGACAATGGAATTTATACAGAGTAGAACATACAATGACGCTCTTCCCGCGAACCATTACCAAATGGGGTGGGGGCCAAGATAATGGAGGATTGTGTGGTGTACCCTCCGCCACACGCAGTACTGCGACGTTTGAAATTTAAACGCGAATGTGAATTTATTTAAATGAAGGCAAGTGAACATTTTCATGAAAGTTGAGGTAAGCACTTTAATATAATTTCATTAGTGTTTCAGCTTTGTTTGTGGTCCAAGATCAAATACACAGGTTAATTCAGCTGTACCTACCACGTCGTTTTATGCAACCCGCAATACTATTCCTAGCCTTGGAAAACAACACGTGAGATTTTCATATTCTGCCGCTTGTTGCGGGCTAACTGTTAGAGCTAGAGAAAAAACCAACAGGACGTTTTAGTAGGAAATCGAATGTACGAGTAGTTAAATTTTGCACTGGGATACGTTTTCGCTGGAGCTGTAGTTTTCAAGTTATTTAAGAAAAAACGTAGAAAAGTGATCCTCAAACGCACCTTTACTCCACAACCGGTCTGAATTTCTAGTACGTTGTTCGTGGCACTCATGCAACCACCGTACAAATATTTGCGACTGCACGAATTAAAATTCGACTTTTTTTTGTCTTCATTGACTGGACTTGTTACACCACCGGCTTAGTCAAGAATTTAAAAATTGTAAAACTGACGTTTTGTAAAATTGACCTCACAAGTTTGTGAATTTTAACAGCTTAAAATAGAAATTACATCGTTTTAGTCGTCTGGCCCTCTGACTATGAAACTATTCTGTTTGTAAGCTCTAAGTTTGGATCGAATTGTCAATGTTATTTAGTTCTGGCGTCACGGTCACAAAAATCATATTTCTTTCGTTACCCTCACTGGCACATTTAAATTAATAATGTGAACGAAACAGCCGACTATACTGGTGGTGTAATAGCTCAATCAATAAAGACCAAAACAGGTCAAACATCAGGAACCCTCCGTAGGAGGGAGTGCCACGAACAACGCACTACAAATCCTGACCGGTGAGGGATGAGTGCAGGTTGGAGGTGCTTTTGAATGTCACTTCTCTATGTTTTTCTTGAATAATTCGAAAACGGAGGCCTCCAGCGAAAACGTATCCGAGCAGAAAACTGAACAAGAGGCGTCCAAAGGAAGAAAAAAGTTACGAACCAAGACTGTGGGTGTAACTGAAGTCTGAAAGCAATTCGAAAGCCTTGACGCACAACCATCCCACTGTTTCACGAGGGGTTCCTTTCTCCCAGACTTCTTGTGGCTGTGCCAGGAGCCAGTAGTCGTCCATCCCTTCAGATCGTCGTCAGGGTTGAAGCGCTTCCCTTTTGATTCTTATTTTTATTTTTTCTTTAAGGTCAGGCCGGACCGTACAATCGCGTCCCTAAATACTCACTACATTATCCCAAACCGCCATACGCAAATGTCAACCGGTTTGGTAGTTACAACGTCTCGTACCTTTTCATTTTAACACTCTTTATACATTAAATTTACTACAGAAAGGTCCTTTCATTTTTTTCTGTAGAACTAATAGTTTGCGCGTAGCGACCGAGAAAATATGACTCCAGCCCGCACGGTTTCTGGAGGCCGGATTGATCGTTAACGAGTGGATAAGAAGCAGCGAGAGGTAGCGTCGCACTTTTAGCGGTGAATTTTGATATGGAGAACGGCGGTAAAAATAAAAATGGTTGAGCACCTGCTTCGCATGCAGAAAGTCCTGTGTTCATAGAATTGTGGGTTGCCTAATTGACGTCGGTGGGTGTAGCTGATTCACTCTGTACGAAGAAGTTTAGCGGCATTTATATTTCCAGAAAGAAATCTTACTGAGGCACGCCCACAGAATTAGTCTCCATGGATAAGAGACGTTGACTACACACATTCCACACACGTGTTTCAAGCAATGCGTTTAAAATTACGCATAAAATTTTTCGTATGCTTTCACATTATACTGTCAACTTCAGGAACTGGATGGTCTACTGTACAGAAGTTAATAAAATAAAAGAACCTTGTCGAAACCGGACATGGATCATGATTAGTCTTACCCATCATTTAAAAAAAATCTACATAAGACATTCGGTAAAGGCTACAGCTCAATTGTTTGCTGAAATCGTCAATGTCGTAAACGTCGTTGTTCTGATCCGAACTCTACTGGTACCTTACGCAACCATAGTACAAAACACCCACTGTCCAAAAGTGCTACCGAGCGAGGTGGCGCAGTGGTTAGCAGACTGGGCTCGCATTCAAGAGGACAACGGTTCAAACCCGCGTCCGGTCATCCTGATTTAGGTTCAGGAAAATGCCGCATGGTTCCTTAGAAAGCGCACGGCCGACTTCCTTCCCTAATACGATGGGACCGATGACCTTGCTGTTTGGCCCCTCCCCCAAATCAACCAACCAAAACTGCCACGTTAAAGTGTCCGCATAATACGAGGGTAATCCAAAAGTAAGGTCTCCTATTTTTTTATAAGTACGTATATACAGAGATTTGTTTATTTCTAAAATGGTTTACATCAGTACAGCTTGAACATTTAGCTATTTTTCGACATAATCACCATTTCTGACGATGCATTTTTGTAGACGCGGTGGCAGTTTTTGTATGCCCATGTCAGCTCGCCGCCATGCTGTTCAGAAATTTATGAACCTCTTCTTTCACCTCGTCGTCGGAGCTGAATCGCTTTCCGGCCAAATGTTCCTTTAATCTAGGGAACAGGTGATAGTCACTGGGTGCCAAGTCAGGACTGTAGGGTGGGTGGATGATGATGTTCCACTGAAACTGCTGCAGGAGAGCAACGGTTTGCCGAGCGATGTGTGGGCGCGCGGTGTCCTGGAGAATGTGTACGCCCTTGCTCAACATTCCTCTTCTCCGGTTCTGAATTGCCTGTTTGAGTTTTTTCAGAGTCTCACAGTACCTGTCAGCGTTATTTGTGGTCCCAGCGATTCAGCTCCGACGACGAGGTGAAAGAAGAGGTTCATAACTTTGTGAACAGCATGGCGGCGAGCTGGTATGACATGAGCATACAAAAACTGCCACGGCGTCTGCAAGTATGCATCGACAGAAATGGTGATTATGTCGAAAAATAGCTAAATGTTCAAGCTGTAAACTGATGTAAACCATTGTAGAAATAAAACAAGTCTATGTAGTTATAAAAAAATACGAGACCTTACTTTTGGGATTAGCCCTCGTACATGTGGAGTGGCCGTAAAGATAAATCTGCTTTCGCAGTGCAGTTCCATAGAGCGCGTTGTGTCTTCTATCACGAACGGGATAATACTGTTGACTCTGGACACACGTCGAAGAACCTCGTCATTTCAAGTGTATACCGTGCGCGCAACATCACTTCCAAGGATTGTCCGCATCGAAAGTTGCTAGCGTAACTGGTGTATACCACAGCGCCCTTATTTGAGTATTCAGCCGCTATCGTGAGACAAAACATTTAAGATGTATCTCGTAGTGGTTGCCCGCGAACAACAGCTGATGACCGCCATCTTTTTGGAAGCAACTGGGCAGACTTCGACGGCGCAGACAGCATGCAACCGTCTCCACGAAACAGTTTGGTCTCTTAGCCCCAGAGCCTTTAAAGAATCGGACCCTAATGTATTAAACAGCTCCAAACTTTTGATTACTTTACAATTGCGTTAATGTGTTAAATGTTTGACGTTAACCATGTATGCGAGTAAGTAGCAGTTTTCAAAATGTTTGAAATTACGGGTAAAGTTTGTTGCAGTGCTCTCATCCTCAAATACTGAATGAATATTATCAGAGCATTTGCACGCGGCGAGTTACACTACCTCAAGATATACAGTTTCTAACAGTAACACTTTCCTTACTGTGCTAAACTTCTGACATAAGGCTGTACCTCTTAATGGGTAGATTATTACAGCATTTTAAATTCTGTCGTTTATTATGCGAAAAGCCGAAAATCTTAAATTTTGTGCCTCTTCCAGAGGCAGTTCTTAGCTATGCAAACTGCAATATTATGATTCAAATGATCGTTTTGTTCAATCGACATGATTATGAAACTGATTTGTGAAAGAAGAAATCTAATGGAATGTCACGTAAATACAATAATAATATTACTTATTTCACTATTGCTGCGCCATCGAACTAACTTTGCTATTGTACTCAAAGTTGATTGATTTGAGAGATAGGAAAGTGTATTGTTCGGATGGTGACAAGTTCATTAAATTTAAAATCTGCCTTTAGCACTTTTCTCAATATACAAAAAAAAACAGTGTTGTCATTTAAAAACGATTGGCACGCGGTGATAAGGGGATAAACGTACTCGATGGGGCGTGTGTTAAACACGACATCCCCTTACGCAGCAAATAAAGATCGCCAAACCGCGTGCCAAACTTTTTTTTTAGGCACATTTTAAATTTCATGAACGTTTCAACATCCAAACTATAAACTTTCCTATCTCTCAAATCTAACAACTTTCAGTACAATAACCAAGATAGTTCGATGGCGCAGCAACAGTGAAAAAAAAAAAAAAAAAAAAAGCCAGCATCGTTATTGTACTTACCTGACATTCCACTCTTCCTTCACAAATCAGTTTCATAATCATGTCGATTGAAGAAAATGATAAATTAAGCATTAAATTTTAATCATAATATTGCCATAACTTCCTCACTTGCCTAACACAGCTGAGCTTCGACAGCTCTCTCTACATTGTCTGTTCCACTGCGCCCTCACGCAGCTCAAAGATACTCACTTAACTTCTGCAATACAGCTTACAACCACGCTGCTCGCTAACAATCGATTCAGATACCAAAATTTCGTATACCAAAATTATACATCCCCCCTATCAAAGGGAACAACCGAAAGAAAACACCCGATTCAGTCGCTTGTAGCTTTACGTAGCGGTTGGGCAATTCGTTCATTCTTTTTAGTGAAACCAATCTGTGGAGGCAACCGAATGAAAACGGTTGACGCAATACGGTGCATTCAGTTCCGGGCAAAAACAACCAGTCGTTTTGTCATTGTTAAATCGTTATTGTTGATTTCGCTCTTCTCGCCTGTAGTCACTGTTACTGCCACCCCCATGATTGCTTTTTATCGACAAGTGCCAATAAGTAGCTCTTAGTTCAGTTTCTCGTTCACTTCTGTGGACAGGGGTTTTCTTAATAGGGAACTTGGTGTCTGGATCAATATGCGGAAACACTTAGTAGTGTGGGAAATGGAAGAAACCATATGACTAAATAAAGTGATCCTCAGTATACATTCAATGCGATATACAGGGTGTTACAAAAAGGTACGGTCAAACTTTCAGGAAACATCCCTCACATACAAATAAAGAAAAGATGTTATGTGGACATGTGTCCGGAAACGCTTAATTTCCATGTTAGAGCTCATTTTAGTTTCGTCAGTATGTACTGTACTTCCTCGATTCACCGCCAGTTGGCCCAATTGAAGGAAGGTAATGTTGACTTCGCGAGTACTTGTGTTGACATGCGACTCATTGCTCTACAGTACTAGCATCAAGCACATCAGTACGTAGCATCAACAGGTTAGTGTTAATCACGAACGTGGTTTTGCAGTCAGTGCAATGTTTACAAATGCGGAGGTCCCAGATGCCCATTTGGTGTATGGATTAGCACGGGGCAATAGCCGTGGCGCGGTACGTTTGTATCGAGACAGATTTCCAGAACGAAGGTGTCCCGAAAGGAAGACGTTCGAAGCAATTGATCGGCGTCTTAGGGAGCACGGAACATTCCAGCCTATGACTCGCGACTGGGGAAGACCTAGAACGACGAGGATACCTGCAATGGACGAGGCAATTCTTCGTGCAGTTGACGATAACCCTAATGTCGGCGTCAGAGAAGTTGCTCTGTACAAGGTAACGTTGACCACGTCACTGTATGGAGAGTGCTACGGGAGAACCAGTTGTTTCCGTACCATGTACAGCGTGTGCAGGCACTATCAGCAGCTGATTGGCCTCCACGGGTACACTTCTGCGAATGGTTCATCCATCAATGTGTCAATCCTCATTTCAGTGCAAATGTTCTCTTTACGGATGAGGCTTCACACCAACGTGAACAATTGTAAATTTTCACAATCAACATGTGTGGGCTGACGAGAATCCGCACGCAATTGTGCAATCACGTCATCAACACAGATTTTCTGTGAACGTTTGGGCAGGCATTGTTGGTGATGTCTTCATTGGGCCCCTTGTTCTTCCACCTACGCTCAATGGAGCACGTTATCATAATTTCATACGGGATACTCTACCTGTGCTGCTAGAACATGTGCCTTTACAAGTACTACACAAAATGTGGTTCATGCACGATGGAGGTCCTGTACATTTCAGTCGAAGTGTTTGTACGCTTCTCAACAACAGATTCGGTGACCGATGGATTGGTAGAGGCAGACCAATTCCATGGCCGCCACGCTCTCCTAACCTCAACCCTCTGGACTTTCATTTATGGGGCCATTTGAAAGCTCTTGTCTACGCAACCCCGGTACCAAATGTAGAGACTCTTCGTGCTCGTATTGTGCACGGCTGTGATACAATACGCCATTCTCCAGGGCTTCATCAGCGCATCAAGGATTCCATGCGACGGAGGGTGGATGCATATATCCTCGCTAACGGAGGGCATTTTGAACATTTCCTGTAACAAAGTGTTTGAAATCACGCTGGTACGTTCTGTTGCTGTGTGTTTCCATTCCATGATTAATGTGATTTGAAGAGAAGTAATAAAATGAGCTCTAACATGGAAAGTAAGCGTTTCCGGACACATGTCCACATAACATATTTTCTTTCTTTGTGTGTGAGGAATGTTTCCTGAAAGTTTGGCCGTACCTTTTGTAACACCGTGTATAGTATCTACAAGGATGATTCATACTATGAAATTATTATAATTAAAGAAATTCATAGAAAAATTAATGAACGATTTCATGAAAAAAATATGCTTGTGGCAAGTGACATTATACACTTGATATTATACACTTAAAAATGAGTAATTAAATCAACAAACAAATAAAAAAGTTCTGTCATATGCTTTCTGTTCACTTCACCCCAGCAGTTACCGCCAAAGGATTATCGGCGATTAGTGCAAACCAGCAGGAAGAGAGACAGAAAAATTTTAATACAAAGTAAATGTTGATATATTTAAACATAAATTTATAATGTAGTACTAGTTATCAACCTTTTAAAACCAACCAAAAATCTGCACTACTGGCCATTAAATTTGCTAAACCAAGAAGAAATGCAGATGATAAACGGGTATTCATTGGACAAATATATTACACTAGAACTGACATGTGATTACATTTTCACGCAGTTTGGGTGCATAGATCCTGAAAAATCAGTACCCAGAACAACCACCTCTCGCCGTAATAACGGCCTTGATACGCCTGGGCATTGAGCCAAACAGAGCTTGGATGGCGTGTACAGGCACAGCTGCCCATGCAGCTTCAACACGATACCACAGTTCATCAAGAGTAGTGACTGGCGTACTGTGACGAGCCAGTTGCTCGCCCACCATTGACCAGACGTTTTCAATTGGTGAGAGATCTGGAGAATGTGCTGGCCAGGGCGGCAGTCGAACATTTTCTGTATCCAGAAAGTCCCGTACAGGACCTGCAACACGCGGTCGTGCATTATCCTGCTGAAATGTAGGGTTTCGCAGGGATCGAATGAAGGGTAGAGCCTCGGGTCGTAACACATCTGAAATGTAACGTCCACTGTTCGAAGTGCTGTCAATGCGAACAAGAGGTGACCGAGACGTGTAACCAATGGCACCCAGTACCATCACGCCGGGTGATACGCCAGTATGGCAATGACGAATACACGCTTCCAATGTGCGTCCACCGCGATGTCGCCAAGCACGGATGCGACCATCACGATGCTGCAAACAGAGCCTGGATTCATCCGAGAAAATGACGTTTCGCCATTCGTGCACCCAGGTTCGTCGTTGAGTACACCATCGCAGGTGCTCCTGTCTGTGATGCAGCGTCAAGGGTAACCGCAGCCATGGTCTCCGAGCTGATAGTCCATGCTGCTGCAAACGTCGTCGAACTGTTCGTGCAGATGGTTGTTGTCTTGCAAACGTCCCCATCTGTTGACTCAGGGATCGAGACGTGGCTCCACGATCCATTACAGCCATGCGGATATAAGATGCCTGTCATCTCGACTGCTAGTGATACGAGGCCGTTGGGATCCAGCACGGCGTTCCGTATTTCCCTCATGAACCCACAGATTCCATATTCTGCTAACAGTCATTGGATCTCGAACAACGCGAGCAGCAGTGTCGCTATACGATAACCCACAATCGCGATGGGCTACAATCCGACCTTTATCAAAGTCGGAAACGTGATGGTACGCATTTCTCCTCCTCACGCGAGGCATCACAACAACGTTTCACCAGGCAATGCCGGTCAACTGCTGTTTCTGTATGAGAAATCGGTTGGAAACTTTCGTCATGTCAGCACGTTGTATGTGTTGCCACCGGCGCCAACCTTGTGTGAATGCCTCTGAAAAAGCTAATCATTTGCATATCAAAGCATCTTCTTCCCGTCGGTTAAATTTCGCGTCTGTAGCACGTCGTCTTTGTGGTGTAGCAATTTTAATGGCCAGTAGTGTAATTGAGGATTTAAGGTGCAAGTGCTTCTCTGACATGAAGTCGATGCAAGATCTGAATTCGTAGAGGTCCGCATAAAATCAGTCATAAGACTGATGACTTACATGTTTGAAATCGATAACTTTTCTTGCAACGGAGCTGGACGCTGAGATGATGTTACTGCTCGTCACGATGGAGCTGAGTTACTGTTAAGGGAATTACTCTGCTGCACGACGACGTGATGTAGCAACGAATAAAAATTGCGGTGAATCGCTTCAAATGGCAAAGTGTTGGGATGCAGTGGTGTCTGAGGCCGCCATTTTGGTACGGGTCCCGCGTGGGCGACTCGACGCCGTTGCTTATCGACTTCAGGTCTGTGTAAGGAGCATTCGTCATATCTTGAAAGGGTCGTTCACCACATGGCTTTAGCGGGGCACGTACTGTTTCTACTTACGATCTATGGGAAGTTCCCATTTTAACCTCCCAGGAACATGTGTTTTTGGCGCAAGAATTCCTGGCATGCCCTCTGTTCTGTCGTTGCAATGTATGCATTGTGACTGAGTTTTACAACTGGCCAGAGCATGATTTCTGCCACATTTTGTACATCCTTGAGCAGAATTAGACAAGCCGCTTGACTGATTAAATATAAAGCAGTTGAAACACAAATTACAATACAGTACCCCAGCATTTGCAGTTAAAGTGTATGACGCGTGATCTCCTTGGCTTGATGGTACTAATTCCGTCTTGTAAGCTAAGCCTTCCGTGGTCGTTGTCGCTGTCAATGAAACCTTCATGCTATGTGACCGCGTTGTCAACATGTCAAATGGAGAAGAGTTACGGAACTTCAGCAATACCTCAATAAACACCACAGCAAAGCTCAATTCACTATGGAGATAGTAAAGAATGGGATGCTGGCTTTCCTGGATGTGGAAGTTTACCGAAAGCCTGATGGTAAACTTGGTCACAGATTATATAGAAAATTTATCAGCACGTACCTACATGCCACCTCTCATCATCAACCTACGCAAACCAAAACGGCCCACAGGATCAGCTACGAAGAACATTTGAAGGCGGAACTAAAGACCTCAGGTCCATCTTCGGAGCCAATGGCAACGGGATGATGAATATGGATATAAATATGGCGAAAAAGAATGAAATGATAGGTAAGGGCAGAAACAAGTACATAACGCCCCGCGAGTGAGCAGCACATGGATATCGAATCAAGCAAACACCAAAAGGACGTCTAACACTCCTCGTCATCTTCAATACCCTATCAGATCAAGAAAACAGTTTCTTCCATCAGAATACAAGAACTTAGGTTTTTCACATTCAGCAGTAAACATCTGCTACGCTTGTATTCAAAACCTGTATTTTCCCAAACCCTGGGAACTCGCCGAAGTGATCACTCTACCAAAGCCACGACATGATCAACTATTTCCGCAAGATTACGGCCCAATCTCTCTGTTAAGCTGTCTAGGCAAAATTTTGTAGAAAGTAATTTTCCAGTTCCTCCGAGAATTCCTAATTTCAGGAGACATTATTACCCCCAGCAGTTCGGCTTTTGAGATCAACACAGCATCGTCCACACAGGTATGCGGCTCGCCGAACACATTTGTTCAGCCCGGCGCCTCAAATACAGCATAGATGCTGTGTTTCTCGGTGTAGAAAGACATTCGATAAAGTATGGCATTGTGGACTTACTTACAAATTACTTCAACTTGACTACCCTCGGCATCTCGTCAAAATTCTTTTTGTTTCATCCTTTTTGGCAAAAGTAAACTTTATGTCACCATTAAAAAAAAACTATTCAATTAACTAAGACCAATAGAAGTCGCGATTCCTCACGGCTCTGTCATGGGGCAAGCCCTGTATTCTAGTTTCCCCAACGGCATCCCGCAACAGCTAAGAGCGCAACTCTCTCTGTATGCGAAGGATAGGGCAAAGATCTGAGGATGGCAATCTCCGAAAGGACCATGCCCAGTAATGCACTTGCGGTGCTGACATTGACCAAGCCTTCGGTTCATTTTGTCCGGTTTAATGTTTGATTTTGTTGCGATTTACTCATCCTAATAATTTTGAACGGTTATCCTGAGACCTTTCTCTCGTGATTGCCGAGGCTGCTACAAGGCGCTATTTGAAAATTAATTGCACATTGATAATGTTGTACATTTCGAGTCCAGCGGCCGCATCTTCAAATCTCATAAGGAGACCACGTAGCAATTGGATTTTTGTAATTTTTCTTAATACTTATGGACGTGAAGTTCAGAAATCACATATCAATCCCCGAGCGCAGTTCGCTGCAACTAACAAAAATTTTCGGGAGAAATCGACTTTTAAGTTTTCTGACCAAGGACAGTTTTTCGACAAATATCGTGGCTTTACAATAGAATGATCGCCTGCCATGTTAGGGGCTTGGATTGAAATTCCTTGCTGACGCAATTTTTTATCAAATACTGTTGTTTTTAGTCTTCAATTTGCTCTCATTTAGTTTAGTGTATCAAGCATTTCGTGAACCATTGACGCAATCCAACATGTTCCACTACACTACACAATAATGAGAAAATAGAAGCACAAAAGAAACAGCACTGCTTTCACTGTAAGGTAAGACGTCCGTAAATACAGAAATTAGTGCGGAAGACGGGTGTTGCCAGTGTAAAAATGAAATTTTATGACTTCAAAGGATAGACAATATAAGGAATTAGTCTGCCTGTAGACATGGTCACACTGATGCATAATCTGACAACACAAAACTGCAAACAATAATTTGCAACAATTCTGCGACATGAAGATTGTTGCACGTTCCTTGACGTGCCCAGTCATGAATCCAGACTTGTCCAATTCTGTTGCACGACCAGGAATTTAGTAGTCTGTAACACGAAGACATGAACGCCCTGAAGCACATTCTTGTTCACCTGATAGTAATATCTTCTACTTTACACTGGTAACTTGAAACAATTTTCGTAAATTTCGGGACTTGACCGGTTCTGATACATATATGTCATTTTTTATGAAAGACTATAAATATGTATGGGAATTACATATGCATCCTAATTCCTTGTTCCCCCTTTCTCTCTGTCGACCTTCTCATTCTCCCCCTCTCTCACCCGTACATCTACTCTATCTTTCTGTGCATCTCCTCTTCCCCCGACCTCTTTGTCCATTTCCGTCTGAATGTTCAGTAGAGTATCGTGTAAAAATCTGAAGTAAATCCGTCACGATATTTTAGAGATTTTTGATAACAACGTTTGCACTTTATATATTAGATATATGTTTATACATGTAACATATTACAAAAATATATAGCCCATCTCCGTCAGAATGTCCATCATTTGAATATCGGGTAAAAATCTGCAATAAAGCAGTCACAAGCTTTTCGAGATTTTCGGTAATTAAAGCTTGCCTCGAGGGTGATTTTTTTTCCGCCTTGTACAAACTTTAGGGACTGGTCGATGAGAGGATGCGGAACAAAAATGTTCTAATGAACTTACGTCCGGAAATGCATGGTTTCCGTGCCAGAGACCTTTACTTCAATCATATATTGTTACAGAGACTTACCTAATACTTGCTGTATCACGCAGCCACAGCTACAGTATGAGCTGAAAATAGTTTCCATGTGCGTCAACGCATGCGTGTAGGCGCCGTAGCATGTTGTCTCAAACGTTCACATCGGCCAGGCTGCATTTCAACAGTGTCAAAGGCAGCATGAGAAAGCTGCTCCAGAGTTTCCACATCTGGAATGGGATCTGCATACACGATACTTTTGAGATGGCCCCATAACCAGAAATCGCACGGGTTGGGATCCGGTGAACGAGCAGGCCACGCAGCTGGAACCCCCCCCCTCCCCTCCCCCCTCCGATCCATCGATTAGGGAAGACACGATTAAGATGCGTCCGGACTTTAATGGCGAAGTGGGCTGGAGCACCATCATGTATCAGCCACATAACCCTTCAGTCATTAATGGCACTTCTTCCAATAGCGGAGAGGCGGGGGGAGGGGGGAGGGGGGAACCGCAAGAAACGCCGATAGTTCCGGCCTGTTAGTGGACGTGGAAGGAAGACTGATCCCAAAATACGATCGCCAATTATTCCGGCCCACACATTCTGGCTGCACCGATGATGATGATAATAAGCTGTCTCCATACCACGGAGGTTCTGCATACTATCCCACAAATGACGTGTGTTGTGTTGTGTTGTGTGTGTGTGTGTGTGTGTGTGTGTGTGTGTGTGTGTGTGTGTGTGGTTTGAGGTTTCCGGACGCTAAACAGCGTGGTCATCAGCGCCCAGACTGTTGTGAGAGTTAAAAATACCACTCCATGTAAAGGTGGCCTCATCTGTGAATAGGATGGGTGGCACAAATCCCGGAATCGTGGTTGCCTGGTGAAGAAACCATTGACACAACTGCTCCCGTTATAAGCTAGTAAGCCCTGCACAAGCTGTAAGTGATAAGGGTAGTAACAATTGTCATGGAGAAAGTTCCACACGGTCCTCTGGCTTACCCTGTACTGGATGGCCTTCCACAGTGTTAATCACATTTTCCTCCAAGTCTGGTGTCCGAACATTTCGAGTACGTCCTTCATGAGTTCCTGCTTCCTGAAACGACCATGTCTCAGCCAAACGGCGAAACACTGTTGCAAACATTGAATGTTGTGATGCTGTCGGCGGGGACAATTCAGATACAACCTTCTGCCAGTCGCCCGTTGCCATTTGCATTTCCAGAAGTAAACACCATGTCGGCAAGCTCTCGACTCGAATGCGGAACCATTGTGTACAACACTGTCACATCCATTGCAAGGTGAGTCAGCAAGAAAAATGAATCGGACACATCATTAGCAATCACTACGGCAGGAAAGGACGCTAGGGCATGACATATGAAGAGCAGAACCGCCCCCAACCCGCCCGGTTGGCCGTGCGGTCTAACGCACGGCTTTTCGGGCGGGGAGGAGCGCTTGGTCCCCGGCACGAATCCGCCCGGCGGATTTGTGTCTAGGTCCGGTGAGCCGGCCAGTCTGTGGATGGTTTTTGGGCGGTTTTCCATCTGCCTTGGCAAATGCGGGCTGGTTCCCCCTATTCCGCCTCAGCTACACTATGTCGGCGATTGCTGAGCAAACAAGTTCTCCACGTACGCGTACACCACCATTACTCTACCACGCAAACATAGGGGTTACACTCGTCTGGTGTGAGACGTTCCCTGGGGGGTCCACCGGGGGCCGATCCGCACAATAACCTTGGGTTCGGTGTGGGGCGGCGGAGGGGTGAAGTCGACTGCGGAAGTCGTCGTGGGGTTGTGGACCACTGCGGCTGCGGCGGGGACGGAGCCTCTCCATCGTTTCTAGGTCCCCGGTTAATATAACATAACCACCCTCTAGGAGGAAACATGCATTAGTGTAACTGTGGCTGCATGGTACAGCGCTTAAAGTATGATTGAAAAAATGGTCTGTAGCATGGAAACCACGCATTCCCGAATATAAGTCCATTAGACCTTTTCTGTTTAGTATCCTCTCACCGATCAATCGCCAGAGTTTGTACACGGTGGGAAAAAAATCACCAAATATGAAATCTTGTGACAGAAGAACTGTCGAACTGTACGCAACTATTTTCTTTTCTTTTTTATACCAAATACACCATCATCATCCACAATTACGAACACAATTTTTGAAAAAAACGAAAATCAACCAAATCGGTCGAGTGGTTCTTAACTGATAGTATTTCATACATCAGACAACTGATTTTTTCCAAAAATTTTTTTCGTACAAACTTTGCCTGGACAATAACGAGCACAAAACAACGAGCGCGAGAACAAAAATAAATCATCCAAATTGGTCAAGCTGTTCTTTGGTGATGATCTTTCAAACATGCGGCAACTGATTATATATATAATCGTCCTATTTCTAATTGCATATCGTACATAAAAATCTCTTTTCCATTGCAAATATAAGTTTTAATTACTAATCTTTCAAAAAAGATTGATAACGAAGATTGTTTTTCTTATTTAAACAATTTTTTTCTTCTTTATGTATTTCACGCTTCAGGGAAATGTTCGTGCAAAACCTAGCCCCCCTACGTGACTGGCTCTAGCGCACGGGTATACAACCGACGGCCCGCGGGCTGGACGTGGCCGCAATTGGTTTCAATCCAGCCCGCGGAAGAATTCTTGGGGGTGATGAAGGGGGGGAGGGGGCGGGAAGCGAGGCATTCGCAATGTACTCCGCCCAGGACGCGTTTTCGGATACTTCCGGCGACACTCGGCTCGCATTAGGTCTGCAGCTAATGACGCAAACCAGTAAAATTTTTGCTTATTCCTCGCACGCGCAATGCCATTTCGCCGCCACTGTATTTGAAGAACATTTGAATGACCTGCCTGTGGTCAAAAATCGAGAAGTTACTCTGAATTGGCTGTCGACTGGCACTTCCTATCTAATTGCCGTATTTTGTTTTTCTATTCTTTTGCGTATTAAAAATCAGCAAACAAAGCTTGTCCGTTGTGGGCGTATTAGAAGATTACAACTGTTAAAATTGACGATAATTTATAATGAATTAGCAACAACCAATTGCTTTTATAGGCGTCCTTTTTTCCAAGGGTCCCATCTTCAATTGTTTACACTTACTTGCACGCCGTGAACATTGTACCTTTACTAAAGGCGTTTCAGGATTTTGGAACCGAAGTTGTTAGTACAGCTATTGTAAAACGTCGTAGATAAAGAAGTTGTTCAGAACGCTTAAATAAATGTAAACATTTGAAAATGGTGTGAACATGAACTGAATGTACTCTCGAAAACGCGTGTATTAAGGCATAAGTTGTTGCCGTGTCGTTTGGAGAAAGGGATGCCATTCATAATAGTGCGTAAGCCCATCAACATTAACGTCACGGACGCTATGCTTTTGACTTAAGCGCTTAGAGCGCTGCTGTCGCGTCACGTTACTATACTTCAATTCTTTTATCTCGGCGGTTCGCGCATGCCCGCCCAGACGCGGGAGATTGCTGCTTTGCCAGTTGTACGTGCCACGAGAATCAGCGACATAGTATAGTTCGCAAACTTACGTTTAGGAGGGAGCGCGCAGTTTATGAAGTAAAGCCACTACGGCCGCATTAACCCTTTCGCTGCTACAGAGATGTGCTCCCCGCATTCCGCGCTGTGCGCGATTCTGTCATCACTGCACTGCTCGCCTGCGCACACATGGTGTCCGACTGCTTTGACATAAAACTATTTGGCCCAAAAATCTGATTTTTACACATCTTCTTGACTGATACCTTCCCCCCATAAATGACTTAATTTTGTTTCATTGTTCAACGCTGTTATTGTGCAGCATTAGATGTAGTAAACCACTGCACGAAATTTTGAAGAGTTTGCAGAGGTAAAAGTCCATAGCGTATACTTTCCATATGGTCGATTTTAGTTGCCACTAGAAATTTCAAAAAATTACATTCAAACGAATAAAATTCATGAAGTAACACACTTCATATTGTTTTTAAAATAAAGAAAATAAATAAAATTTGAACTCAGAACCTTTTGCTTAGCACTCATACACTTTAACCATTACACTAACGCAGCTCATCAATTATTGTATCTCCCGGAGGACTTTAAAATACCACGCAAAACACCGACAAACACTGTTGGCATGATTATGAATTACGTTTCGTCGAAGTACAATAGGAAATAGACAATTACCGCTGTTCTCTATTGCGAAAAAGCGGTTAGTGAGAATGATACAAACACCTTTCCTTGCTATCGCCTGAATTAGGAGGCTTATTGCTTGTTTGGTTTAATTAATTAATAGAGTATGAAGCAACTGGTATAAAGAATGCTTTTCCAAACTTTCTATAAAAGGAAGTCTGCTGTCAAGACATTGCTTTTGTTCAATTACTTTATTTATGACTGAACGTTTCTAAAACTGCAGACACTCGTCCGTGCTCTGCACTGCAGTCGAGCTCTGGCAACGTCGTTCTCTGTTCATTGACTGACTGTGTTTTGTGACGTCAGATGCGCAGAACGAACCTAAACTCGGCCGCCGTCATAAATGGCGCGCACTTTAGGCGGCCCATGAGAATAAGTTAGAACGTGTACCAAGCCCGTGGGTCACCGGAAGTTGTCCATGCCTGTTCTACGCTCGATAAACTTTAAAGACGAATTTCTCGATAATTTTTTAGAGTTGCCTCTAAATGCTTAGGCCGGTTGATATTTGTGTTCTGGACTTCAAGCGCCACAAATTATGGAAAAATACGAATATCCGATTGCCGTGTGATCTTGAGAATGCAATCAAACTGCTGCAGGATACTGACAAACAGTATCAAGCGTTCTCACTTTCTATATTTGTCTCGTAGATCAAAGCGAGTCTGACAACCAACGACGTCCGCTGATTTTTTTTCAAATGAGGCAAGATCCTAAAATCGTCTTTTTTGATTGTGCTGATACCTAAGTTTGCGATCATACGGAGCCCCAACTAGAATCCGGAAGGGATACGGTGGCTGATGCGCAGTGACCAATTTTCGTTCAAAGCACTGGACGAGTGTATTGGTTCTCTGCGAAGGGGAGGCCAATATTATCCGCTTTTGGGCGGTCGGTTACGTACTGCGATATAAGAATCGAGGTGCACTCCCTGCAATGTTTCTCACACGATTTTACAGAAAATACTTGGTAAAAAAAATCATTTTTGCGTTACTTATAGCTTTATGCAGTGAAGAGCCAAAATAGTGGTACACCTGCCTAATATCGTGTAAAACCACCGCGAGCACGCAGAAGTGTCGCAACACGACGTGGCATGGACTCGACTAATGTCTGAAGTAGTGCTGGAGAGGGAACTGACACCATGAATCCTTCATGGCTGTCCATAAATCCGTAAGAGTATGACGGGCTGGGGACCTTTCTGAGGAGCATGTTGTAAGGCATCCCAGATATGCTCAATGACGTTCATGTCTGGGGAGTTTAGTGGCCAGCGGAAGTGTTTAAACTCAGAACAGTGTTCCTGGAGCGACTCTGCACCAATTCTGGACGTGTGGGGTGTCGCATTGTCCTGCTCGAATTTCCCTTGTCCGTCGGAATGTATAATGGACATGAACAGATGCAGGTGAGCAGACAGGATGCTTACATACGTGTCACCAGTCAGAGTCGTATATAGAACTATCACGGCTCCCATATCACTCCAACTGCACACGCCCCACTCTATTACAGAGCCTCCAACAGCTTGAACAGTCCCTTACTGACAGGCAGGGTCCATGGATTCATTTGGTTGTCTTCATACCCGTACACGTCCATCCGCTCGATACAATCTGAAACGAGACTCGTCCGATCACGCGACATTAGTCATCAACAGTCCAATGTCGGTGTTGACGGGCCGAGGCGAGACGTAGAGCTTTGTGTTGTGCAGTCATGAAGGGTACACGAGTGGTATTTCGGCTGCGAAAGCCCATATCGATGATGATTCGTTGAATAGAACGCACGCTGACACTTGTTGATGGCCCAGCATTGAAATCTACAGCAATTTGCGGAAGGGTTGCACTTTTGTCACGTTTAACTATTCTCTTCAGACGTCTTTGGTTCCGTTCTTGCAGGATATTTTTCCTGTCGCAGCGATGTGGGAGATTTGATATTTAACCGGATTCCTGACATTCACAGTATACTTGTGATATGGTCGTAAGGGAAAATCCCCACTTCATCGCTACCTCTGAGATCGTGCGCCGACTATAACACCCCATTTAAACTTACTTAAATCTTGATAACCTGTCATTGCAGCAGCAGTAACCGATGTAACAACTGCGCCAGACATTTGTTGTCTTATATCCACAACATTCCTCATATGAGGGCTGTTGATTTAAGAATGATCATAACTATTCATTTTTTTTAACATATCTTTACTCAACCTCATAATTTTGATGGTCGTTCTCAAAGTAGTCTCCCATGAATGCGATACCCTTGTCCCAGCGTTTCTGCCCTTTTTTGAGAGGTCCTTCAAAATCGCCACCGCAGCCTTCACCACTGTTTCTGATGATCGATAATGCCTCCCACGAAGGCGTTTCTTCATTTAGGGAATAGAAAAAAGTCACATGAGGCTGAATCCGGATCAACTTCACGTTTATTTTTGCAAGATATTCAACAACAACATTTGCAATATGCGGTTGCGCATTATCGTGGTGCAGCATCCAGCCTGCTTCACGGAAATGTGGTCTTTTGCGCCTGATATGGACTTGCAATGTTTTCAGGAGATCCCTGTAGTATTGTCCAGTTACTGTGTGTATGTGTGTGTGTGTGTGTGTGTGTGTGTGTGTGTGTGTGGGTGGGTGGGTGTGGGGTGGGGGGGAGGGGCGCGCAGGTATAACATGCTGATGAACCATTCCATGAATATCAAAGAATTATTATTATTATTATTTCTATTTTTCTCAGACCTTAGGTCTGGTTAAAAATGGAAAGTGACGCGGACCTTCATCAAGCGTGACTTCCTTTTAACTGTATGGTATATGTTATTATTTTATTATTATTATTTCTCTCCCCTCTCAGACGCCATGTCTGGTCAAAAATGGAAAGTGACGCGGACCTTGAGCAAGAGTGACTTTCTTTTAATTGTACGGTATATGTTACATTGCATTTAGGAGCTTTCGGGTAAATGAACATGTATCAATAATTACAGATTTCTGTAGTTGTATATATACGTTTGGATGTAGCTGTATTGCGTTGATTTACTGGTGGATTTTGTGTGGTATGACTCCTGTAGTTGATAGTATAATTGGTATAATGTCAACTTTATCCTGATGCCACATGTCCTTGACTCCCTCAGCCAGTTGGATGTATTTTTCAATTTTTCTCCTGTTTTCTTCTGCATATTTGTTGTATTGGGCATGGATATTTCGATTATTTATATTAATTTCTTCTTTTTATTCGTGAGTATGATGTCAGGTTTGTTATGTGGTGGTGTTTTATCTGTTATAATGGTTCTGTTCCAGTGTAATTTGTACATTTTGTGGGGCATACTTGTATGTGGGAACGTGTTCTTTTGTTAGTTTATGATGTATGGCAAGTTGTTGTTGTATTATTTTTGCTACATTGTCATGTCTTCTGGCGTATTCTGTATTTGCTAGTATTGTACATATGCTTGTGATGTGATCTACTGTTTCTATCTGTTGTTTCCAAAGTCTGCATTTGTCTGTTATGGTATTGGGATCTTTAATAATATGCTTGCTGTAATATCTGGTGTTTATTGTTTGATCCTGTATTGCAAGCATGAATCCTTCCATCTCACTGTATATACTGCCTTTTCTTAGCCATGTGTTGGATGCGTCTTGATCGATGTGTGGCTGTGTTAGATGATACGGGTGCTTGCCATGCAGTGTTTCCTTTTTCCAATTTACTTTCTTCGTATCTGTTGAGGTTATGTTATCTAAAGGGTTGTAGAAATGGTTATGAAATTGCAATGGTGTAGCTGATGTATTTATATGAGTGATTGCTTTGTGTCTTTTGCTAGTTTCTGCTCGTTCTAGAAAGAATTTTCTTAAATTGTCTACCTGTCCGTAATGTAGGTTTTTTATGTCGATAAATCCCCTTCCTCCTTCCTTTCTGCTTAATGTGAATCTTTCTGTAGCTGAATGTATGTGATGTATTGCATATTTGTGGCATTGTGATCGTGTAAGTGTATTGAGTGCTTCTAGGTCTGTGTTACTCCATTTCACTACTCCAAATGAATAGGTCAATATTGGTATAGCATAGGTATTTATAGCTTTTGTCTTGTTTCTTGCTGTCAATTCTGTTTTCAGTATTTTTGTTAGTCTTTGTCTATATTTTTCTTTTAGTTCTTCTTTAATATTTGTATTATCTATCCCTAGATATTTATAGGCATCTGTTTTTTCCATAGCTTCTATGCAGTCGCTGTGGTTATCCAATATGTACTCTTCTTGTTTAGTGTGTTTTCCCTTGACTATGCTATTTTTCTTACATTTGTCTGTTCCAAAAACCATATTTATTTCATTGCTGAATACTTCTGTTATCTTTAGTAATTGGTTGAGTTGTTGATTTGTTGCTGCCAATAGTTTTAGATCATCCATGTATAGCAAATGTTTTATTTTGTGTGGGTATGTTCCAGTAATATTATATCCATAATTTGTATTATTTAGCATGTTGGATAGTGGGTTCAGAACAAGGCAGAACCAGAAAGGACTTAATGAGTCTCCTTGGTATATTCCACACGTAGTCAGTATTGGCTGTGATGTGATATTATTTGAATTTTTTATATTAAGTGTAGTTTTCCAATTTTTCATTACTATGTTTAGGAACTGTATCAATTTAGGATCTACATCGTATATTTCCAATATCTGTAGTAACCACGAGTGGGGTACACTATCAAAAGCTTTTTGGTAATCAATGTATGCGTAATGCTGCGACCTTTGTTTAGTTTTAGCTTGATATGTCACCTCTGCATCTATTATCAGTTGCTCTTTACAACCACGTGCTCCTTTGCAGCAGCCTTTTCGTTCTTCATTTATAATTTTGTTCTGTGTTGTATGTGTCATTAATTTCTGTGTAATGACTGAAGTCAATATTTTGTATATTGTTGGTAAGCATGTTATGGGGCGATATTTTGCTGGGTTTGCTGTGTCTGCTTGATCTTTAGGTTTCAGATAAGTTATTCCATGTGTAAGTGTATCAGGGAATGTGTATGGGTCTGCAATGTAATTGTTAAATAATTTAGTTAGATGTGAATGTGTTGAGGTGAACTTCTTTAGCCAGAAATTTGCTATTTTATCTTTTCCAGGGGCTTTCCAATTGTGCGTAGAATTAATTGCTTGGGTGACTTCATGTTGCAAAATTACCACTTCAGGCATTTGTGGTATCATCTTGTATGTATCTGTTTCTGCTTGTATCCTTTATCATTTAGCTACAAAATAGCAGCTCAGCAACTGGAAGCAGTTAATGCCATAAATTATCTGGGAGTACGCATTAGGAGTGATTTAAAATGGAATGATCATATAATGTTGATCGTCGGTAAAGCAGATGCCAGACTGAGATTCATTGGAAGAATCCTAAGGAAATGCAATCCGAAAACAAAGGAAGTAGGTTACAGTACGCTTGTTCGCCCACTGCTTGAATACTGCTCAGCTGTGTGGGATCCGTACCAGATAGGGTTGATAGAAGATATAGAGAAGATCCAACGGAGAGCAGCGCGCTTCGTTACAGGATCACTTAGTAATCGCGAAAGTGTTACGGAGATGATAGATAAACTCCAGTGGAGGACTCTGCAAGAGAGACGCTCAGTAGCTCGGTACGGGCTTTTGTTGAAGTTTCGAGAACATACCTTCACCGAAGAGTCAAGCAGTATATTGCTCCCTCCTACGTATATCTCGTCGCGAAGAGACCATGAGGATAAAATCAGAGATTGGAGTCCACACAGAGGCATACCGACAATCCTCCTTTCCACGAACAATACGAGACTGAAATAGAAGGGAGAACCGATAGAGGTACTCAAGGTACCCTCCGCCACACACCGTCAGGTGGCTTGCGGAGTATGGATGTAGATGTAGTAGATGTAGATGTATCCACTGTGCATGCCTGTTATGTTGTACTGGGTTTGACCTTATGTTGCTCCAGAAGTGTTCCATGTCTTATGTTTGGTGGGTTGTCTATTTTAATTTTGTGTGTTATCTATTGTCTGATAAAATTTCTTTTGGTTTGTGTGGAATGTTTGTTTTTGTTTCCTTCTATTTTCACTTTTTTTGTATTTTCTAAGTCGTTTGGCCAATGCTTGTAATTTCTGCTTCTTTTCATCTAATTTCTCTATCGCTTCATGTTGTGAGATTTTACCTAACCTTTTTCGTTTTTTGTCTGATATTTCATTTCTTATAAATTGTGTTAGCTGTCCGATGCCTTTTCTCAGTTTTTCTATTCTGATGTATAGCTTGTGTTGCCATGCTGGTTTCGTCGGTTTCTTCTGTGTGTTGGTTTGTTCTGATCTCTGCCTAGTGTGTATATTTAGTGTAGTGAGTGCTCCTACATAAACCAGTAGTTGTAACTCTTCCATAGTTGTATTTTCATTTATTTTGTTGTGTATGATTGTGTTGATAGTTGTTATTGTTGTTTCGACTTATGGGTTATTTGGTGGTCTATTCAAGAATGGTCTAATGTCTGTATTTGTGTCTTTGTATTCTATATATGTTAGCTAAAATTTTTCTTCTATGTCTAACATGTGTGTCACTTCATGTTCTATTTGTGCTTGTTCTGTTGGCTGTCTTAAGATTTCGTTTTCCTCTGATTGTTTCATTGATGCATGGTGTTCTTTGTTTGTTTGCTCTGGGATGTTTGAGTCCATTACTGTATTTTCTTCTTCTTCTGATTGCACATTATTTTGTTCCAGTATTTGTTGTACTTGTTGTTTGATGTTTTCTAATTCTGACTGTGGTATCCTGTTATTTTTTTATTATTACACAGATCTGATCAGCTAGTCGTTGTTCCGTTAAAAATTTTAATTCTGGGTATCTGGTAATAAATGTTGTGTATACTTGTGATCTGTATCCAGTTGTGTTGGTTCCTAAGTTTGTTGCTTGGTAATAACAGAACATGAGGTGTCGGTTAACTTCATCTGACCATCTCCTCCTCTGTCTTTGTTTTCCTTCTAGGGTGGTTGCAGGAAGCATATCCTGCAAAACACCTCTATTTGGATTTAAATCATTTTCCGTGTGGCTAGCAGTGTCGTTACCATTGTGGACGGGCATAGTGTTCAAGCGTCATCCCCGACCATGACAGCGCTTGTCCGAAGCTTCATTAGTTCTGTCCTGAACCAACTAATCACACTAAAAGGGGGGGGGGGTTAGCCCTATTAGTGGTTTGTTCTTTTCGTCGCTTTTTACGACTGGCAGAACATACCGGAGGCCTATTCTTTCCCCGGGCCTTATTATTATTATTATTATTATTAGGGTTGAGGGGGCGTTCAACATCATGTTTATCAGCGTCCTGACGAGAAGTCAACATGCAAATCTCATGGGTGGGGACGAAGGCTGTCCCCACACGCGGAGCAGTTTATAACGTACTAAAGCTTGCCGCCCTTCCCCACCAATTTAGGGATGAGGCCTGACAGACGAAATTTCACCACTCTTGTAACACTGGTATCGGTATCTGCGAGGACGGTACGCAGATCTCCAGTGACACCGGGGACAGACTAAAATATCAGTATACAGGACACACGCAACCACATCTTACTGAAATGTAAGTCCACGATGGGTTGTCATGAAGAGCAACAAAACGGGGCGATGGCTGGGTGTTGTGTGTTGTCCTTAGGTTAGTTAGGTTTAAGTAGTTCTAAGTTCTAGGGGACTGATGACCATCGATGTTAAGTCCCATAGTGCTCAGAGCCATTTTTGAAAACGGGGCGTAGAATTTCGTGGACATACTGCTGTGCTGCAAAGGTGCCACGGATGACAGACAAAGGGGTCTTGCTGTGAAATGAAATGGCTCCCCAGACTATTACTCTTGGTTGTAATCTCACTGACTTTGGTAGAATTGTCTTCAGTGACGACTCTCGCTTCTAACTGAGACACTATGACCAGCAAGGTGTGTGTGACGCCCTGGACAGCGGTGGGATAACAACCTGACTGTCGTCCGCCATACGACCCGACAACCTAGAGCGATGTTCTGGGGTGCCATTTTTTTTCATAGTCTTTTCATAGCAGGACCCCTTTGGTTGCCATTCGCGGCGCCCTTACAGCACGGCACTACGTCGACGAAATTCTACGCCCCGTTTAGTTGGCCGCCGTTCTGAGCTTACATTTCAGCGAGACAGTGTCCCCCTCCCCCCGTGTAATACCCATGACACTACGTTCTAGCCACAAGATGTTAAAATGACGTGTACAAACTTCAACAAATATTATCGATACTACGTATAAAAGAGACTGTATCGTGTAAAAATGACGATAATTATTTCTGTAATAATTTAATTTCTGTGTGAATTAAAACTATTGTCAGAGAACTACATTGATAGACAACGACAATTATAATTCTTTTTTTTTATCTGTGATAATTGTGGTTCAGTTGTTCTTCTTGTGCTAACCGATGAACTGTTCCGGCGTGAGACGTGTGAGGTCTGTAAAGAGAAAACCTGTAACTATATTGTTAATTATTATTTGAAAAATAGAGTCGCTATTGTCTAGACGTGGATTTGTATTTATTTCAATTGTAATCCAATCTAATTAATGTTTTTAACCCGTTAATTTTCAGCTCCACAATTAGGAGCGCAGCTATTAGCGTTAGTAATTTACAGCGGACTTTACTAGTAGCTGGTATAAAAAATATGAAACATTTTTCATTGAGAATAAGAGTGAATGCTAAAGAACAGAGAACTAAACGCTATAAGACTTATCTTAATGTATTAACTTGATATAAAAGGAATCGAGAATAACAATAGACAAATTGACTATCGTTTGTCTGCCGCCATCTTAGCAAAAATATCTCCGCGACAGTTTTGAAACGAGAATTTTAACAAACATAAATGTTGTTAGGTATAAATTAATGGAAATAAATGTGCAGCGGTGGTCCCGAATTTACTTAGAATTCAACTCAGATTGACTCTCTAAAAATAGTGCTCACAGCACGTTACGTAATATAAATTTCTTATTTCCTGATATATGAAGCCTAATTATTTCGGACGATTTACATGAAATATTTTAATAGGAGAGATACGTCAGTGTTGTGCGTGTGTAGTATTTTGTAACGAAATGTTCCTTTTGCTAGAGAAAAGTGCTTCCATCGTAAGTAACAGTTGTGTAAAATCTGATAAATGATATGCAATTTAGTGCCACTCGCACGACTTTACAGACAACATTTCTACGCACAGTCAAGTGTAGATTTCTTGAGCAGAGCGACAAATATTAGCCGGGATAATCATTTTTGAGATCAAACGAATTGTTACGCTGATAATAGTTAACTTGTTTTATATTTTTTTATCTACTTGAAATATCATTTACAAGCGATCTAAGTCACGAAATACTATAAACACGTCTCGAGTTTCTACAGCTTGTCTTCGTGCTTGTCAAATACTACCTAGACCGGCAGAACGTTTGGAGCATTATAAGCAGGGTCCTCCAACCATCTCAGGATTTTGACGACCTAAAGTGCCAGTTGAACAGAATTTGCCTCGATATCCCTCGGGAGGACATCCAACAACTCTATCAATCATTGCCAAATCGAATCACTGCCTGCATAAGTGCCAGAGGTGGACCAACGCGTTACTGATTTGCTCAACTTGTGGAGATCTTTCTCTTGAATAAATCATCCAATTTTTTTGAAATGGTAATCATTTGTTTGTCTGTACATGTACATCACATCTACCGATTTCCGTCACATTCGGATAATTCCGTCGCAATGCGTCGGAATTTTATCTTAGAATGTGAATAATTTTTGCTCCTGTTTGACAAACTTTAACTTTAATCAGGATGTCTTTTTCTGTGATCTAATTTTGATGAAACAAAGCCTATACTTTGCCCCAAGCTACGCATAAGTCACCTGGGAAAACCTCAGTTTTGGTCATTATCGTGTTCAAACAGACAGACACAAGGGTTTTACAGTTTTATTATTAGTATAGATGTACATATAGATGTTTCTTCGACTGTAGTGAATAGTTCCTTTTTCAAAGCCGTTGAACGGTAAGTAATATGGGTCGAAAATGTAGCGAAACTACAAAAGAAGAGACGAGAAATCTGCATCAGGTTGTTTCGAAAAGGAAGAAAAGCTTTGGCAGACCTACCAGTGCACCGAAAACTGTTATACAAGGTGATCAGAGACAGTCTTTGAAGCTTGTAAGGGCGTTGCACGGTAGGTTGCTCTGAGAGATAACTGATAAGAAAAACATTCGATGCGTTGCGCTGTTTCCGAATTAACATTGAAGTCAGCCAATCAAGCCATTCCGCGCATAAATCCAAGCGGCCCTCCAGATACTATTGTCTCAGTTGTTCTCATAGCGTAGATAATAGCACAAGACACTGCTCAACCTTTTGCTCTGTTTCAATCCCTACTGCCGTCGCGTGTCTAATTTTTTGTATAGGTCTCTTGTTCGGTTTTAGGAAACCAAACGAAGCACGCGTGTGGCGACATCGTCTCTCGTGGGCCGCTTGAATTTGGGCGCGCAACTGCCTGATTGGCTAACTTCAATGCTAATTAACGCGTAAAAAGCGCAACGTATCGAATTTTTGAAAAGTATTTCTCAGTGCAACCTGCACTGCAACACCCGTACAACCTTTTCAGACTATTTCTGACCACCCTGTATACAGGTTTAATCAGAACAAAACGTGCGAAAAGCAGTCACGAAGCGGTAGTCCTGCAGTTCTATCTGACATGCAAAAACGGTAGCTACATAGAAAAATCAGGAAAAATTCAAAACTAAGGGCTCTAAAACTCGCTACTGCAATTCAAATGCATGTAGATCAGTGTTTCAATACAGATTGTAAGGACTATGCCTTATCAAGTTCGGAATGAAGTCCAAACAGCCCGTAGAAAAGCATATATCAGTATAATCTACAGAAGGAAGCTAGTTGCACTTAAACAACAGAACACAAATCCGATGCGTTTGATTGCTGGAAGGAGTTTGTATTTACTGACGTGAGTTGATTTGAGCTGTTAAAGTCAAATGGGCGAGTAGCGGTGTGGAGGGAAGTATTGTGAACTTCAAGAGAGACATACACTACTGGCCATTAAAATTGTTACACCAAGAAGAAATGCAGATGATAAACGGGTATTCATTGGACAAATATATTACACTAGAACTGACATGTGATTACATTTTCACGCAGTTTGGGTGCATAGATCCTGAGAAATCAGTACCCAGAACAACCATCTCTGGCCGTAATAACGGCCTTGATACGCCTGGGCATTGAGTCAAACAGAGCTTGGATGGCGTGTACAGGTATAGCTGCCCCTGCAGCTTCAACACGATACCACAGTTCATCAAGAGTAGTGACTGGCGTATTGTGACGCGCCAGTTACTCGGCCACCATTGACCACACTTTTTCAGCTGGTGAGAGATCTGGAGAATGTGCTGGCCAGGGCGGCAGTCGAACATTTTCTATATCCAGAAAGGCCCGTACAGGACCTGCAACATGCGGTCGTGCATTATCCTGCTGAAATGTAGGGTTTCGGGGAGATCGAATGAAGGGTAGAGCCACGGGTCGTAACACATCTGAAATGTAACTTCCACTGTTCAAAGTGCCGTCAATGAGAACAAGAGGTGACCGAGACGTGTAACCAATGGCACCCCATACCATCACGCCGGGTGATACGCCAGTATGGCGATGACGAATACACGCTTCCAATGTGCGTTCACCGCGATGTCGCCAAACACGGATTCGACCATCATGACGCTGTAAACAGAACCTGAATTCCTCCGAAAAAATGACATTTTGCCATTCGTGCACCCAGGTTCGTCGTTGAGTACACCATCGCAGGCGCTCCTGTCTGTGATGCAGCGTCAAGGGTAACCGCAGCCATGGTCTCCGAGCTGATAGTCCATGCTGCTGCAAACGTCGTCGAACTGTTCGTGCAGATGGTTGTTGTCTTGCAAACGTCCCCATCTGTTGACTAAGGGATCGAGACGTGGCTGCACGATCCGTTACAGCCATGCGGATAAGATGACAGGCATCTCGACTGCTAGTGATACGAGGCCATTGGGATCCAGCACGGCCTCCTGAACCCACCAATTCCATTTTCTGCTAACAGTCATTGGATCTCGAACAACACGAGCAGCAATGTCGCTACACGATAAACCGCAATCGCGGTAGGCTACAATCCGACCTTTATCAAAGTCGGAAACGTGATGGTACGCATTTCTCCTCCTTACACGAGGCAACACAAGAGCGTTTCACCAGGCAACGCGGGTCAACTGCTGTTTGTGTATGAGAAATCGGTTGGAAACTTTCCTCATGTCAGCACGTTGTAGGTGTCGCCACCGGTGCCAACCTTGTGTGAACGCTCTGAAGAGTTAATCATTTGCATATCATAGCATCTTCTTCCTGCCGGTTAAATTTCGCGTCTGTAGCACGTCATCTTCGTGGTGTAGCAATTTTAATGGTCAGTAGTGTACAATAGTCTCAGTCAATCCTCGCAATACCAAGGGGAGTGGGCTACTTTACATCCAGCTATTGAAAATATTGTAACCTGGTGAGTTATTTTACATCTTAAAATTTTGAAAAATATTTATTGTTTTTAATTAATTCTACTACTAGATTCCATAAATGTTTTATTTTAAATTTTTCAGTTAAAGTTAACTCAAAATTCAAGTCTTAGTAGTAGAATGTCATATTCAATATATTTCAGATTTAGCACCTTGTTCATTTGTATTTGTTAAGTATTTTTTGTGGTGGTCATAAAGCACTCCTCCCCCCCCCCCCCCCCCCGCGCAGAACACGTTTCTGAAAGTGTGCTAAAATATATTTTCAGGTTCTGACCCTACTCACACATCACTAGCCCTTTAATAAGTATGTTGTTGATACGAGCCAAGAACAGTTAACGAATTCCGTTTTTTTAATCTTTTATGCTGGTCATAAACTATTCCCTTTCCCCTTCTCCACCTTAGTAATGCGCATTATGTAAAATGCGTTGGTACTGCTAGGGTTAAACATGGAGGAGATTCAGTTTCTGTCTGGGGCTGCGTGAGTGTAAATTGTGTGTGTGATTGTGTTTTACTGATGGGCTAATGGACCACAAGGTTAACATAAACATCCCAGAAGTCTGAATAATATGGGTCTTTCTGGAGATCATATTTCCACACAAGACAATGATCCAAAACATACCGCTCCAGTTGCAAGGCTGTGGCTGTTGTATAACACACTGACGGATGCTGGCACAATTGCAGTCCCCAGACACTAATCCAATAGAGAATTTATGGAATCTACTCGACAAAAATATAAGAAATAATCAGCTATCCACTAGAAAGGACCTAAACAACAGACACACTGGTGAAATCAGTTCCAAGGAGAACGCAAGAGATTATAAAGAGGAAAGGAGGGCCTAGTAAGTACTAGTCATAACATTCTATAAGAGACAGTCAAATGAAACAGAGATAGAAGGAAAAAAGGGAATAAACGGTTTATTATTTCATAAGTGATCGCTGTAACTTAATTCATTTATCCCACTGTGAGAGAAGATGGTTAATGCCTTCATGTGAAAATGTATGCGGTTGTCTATGGATCCATGATTGTAGTCAGGCGTGCGCCTCTTCGTCCGCAGCAAATTGAGGAAGCCAGTTATCTTTCTTCAAGGCTCCAAAAATATGGAAATCGCATGGGGAGAGATCGGGCCTGTATGGAGGATGTGCATGAGCTTTGCAGCGAAAATTCTGCAGTGTAATCGAAACAACAGACACGCCACCCCTGGGAAAGTCATAATGACCTTTTTCTTTGACTGCAATAGCCGGGTTCGATTTTCTGAAAAACAGCGTCAAAATTTGTGCTGGCGTAAGCCGTCGCCAGCAAACCAATCGTCAAAGACGTAGAAAGAAGATCGATAATAGTCACTCGATCAAGCGCGCCTATCAGGAGAGACAAAAGACATACTCGCAAGCAACACTCCGCCAACGCTTTCTCAACCGCCATAATTAGATCGCCGCCATTGACCCGGAGGGATCAGTCTCAGTCACTCGTTTTAGCGCATTCACTCTGTCACTGACGCACCTACTCTTACTCCAATTTGGCGTCTGTCATTCATCGCATAGCGCGAACTTGGACTTCACCACCATTGAGGCTGACACGGACTATTATGGAAGAGCTTGTTCCACAACTCATGGACTCTCTTAAAGATAAGTAGCTTACTGTTTATGTAAATAAAGAAGCCTGTTAATACATGTATGCAGTTGTGTTGTAGAAAGAGGATACCGGCCACCAAACAACGTCCTCTCGCTTGATTCTTATGGTACAAGACTCAACACAATTGCCACACAAAGGTACGTGGACAGTTTGTAAAAACTGAAGCGCATCATCAACTCCATGCCAGGAATGTTGACGTGCGGCATCAATTCGTTGCAGGATAGTGCGCGCCCATGTGTTGTCAAGGTTGTTTCGACAACACTGCAGAAATCGTTACAGATCCTCCATACAGTCCTGATCTCTCCCCATCCGATTTCAATTTTTTTTTTAGCCCTGAAGAAAGACAACTGTGGCCATTGATTCACTTCGGACGAGGAGAGTCGAGGCCCCGTAGAAAATCGGAAACATTTTTCCATGAAGGCACTGACCATCTTGTCTCACAGTGGGATAGATGTATTAAAGATTATGGCGATTACTTCTGAAATAATATACAATTTCCTTCTTTCATCTGTCTCGTTTTTATTTGACTGCGCGTTACAAGTTTGGTGTGTCATTTTCAGTGTTGCATACGAATACATATTTTGCATTCTAAATTGCCTATCTTTACTTTTGAATGTTTAACTCTGTTTATGTAAATATAAATCTGTGTTTCATTGTTGCATTCTTATTTTCACTGATTAATAAACAAGTCCATATTCTTTCTGACAATTTTTCCACTATCTGAGCGCATGTATTAGACGAATACTTTTGGTAGAACTGACCCCAATGGAAAAATTAGACAAATTAGATGTCAAACGGAGCTTTACTGACAGTCGTTTCTCCCACGCGCCATTCGTCAATGAAACAGGAAAGACAGGAATAGACTGTATTACCAGAAGTAACGTGCACCACACACCGGAAGGTGTCTTGCGGAGTATAGACGTAGATGTACTTTTATAACCCACCCAGACAACAACTGACATAGTGAAGTTGGCTGTCGAAATTACATAAGAAATCTATTTCTTTCCTAAATAGGACTCTACACAAGTAATAATAATAAAGCCTTGAAAGCAGCAAATCTCTTGACAATACAACAATGCTCAGTATCATCTATGTTGTTGTATTCTTCCCCTTTACACACAGTTTTAGTCAGCTGACTTCAACCAACTTTTATGAAGAGCTCAGTTCCCTAAGAAGAGTTCATTTCTGGGAAGTTTCAGTGAGACATGGACGTTTCAATTTTTTTCCAAAGCAAACAGCCAAAAAATTATTAAACAACCTATCAAGATGCTGCAGTGTTCTAGACTGTGGTGACATATCGTTCGTCACACATCGATAATGCGATAAGTCGACGCGAGTGATGTACGGAGTGTTTTGACCTGAGAACTGCAGTGCGGTTCATGACACTACGGCAGAAATGTGATTTACATGTATTATCTCTCATCTAGTGTTACTTCAATAAAGTCGTTTGTGTTTTTACTGTTTATCCGTATTTCGTACGAGGGTGGAGAGAGTAATCTCAGCGGTGACCTCGTAGTATAGAACTAATTTCTACCGCGTCGCATAACATACCACGACAACGGAATATCAACCGTCACTTAACTTCAAACAAGAAGAGCAGCATCAAACTGCAATTTCCCCATTTTGCCGACGACTTCATCGCAAATGTGCAGTGGAGCTACATCATCAACTACAATTAATGTAATACGGACACCCGACTTTCTGGAAACTCTTCCAACAGAATGGTTCGTTGGAGTGGCATGCATTTTTCAGCAATATGGTGCGTGCAACGACATACATAAATCGTATCTTCGCCAACATAGTTCAAAAAATGGTCAAAGTGGTGGAAGACCTAGTATTGCTGTCCATCTCCGAACAATATCAGGGCGTATAAGATACAGTAATAAAGCGGCTGCAGATACCTGAGGAACAACGCATGCATTGCATCCCCCATATAAAGAGACCATCTGAAATCGGAGCCCGTCAGAACTGCTACAGCACCTACGTAATTTGGCGAGTCAGATCTTGTTTTAGAACACCCATTATGTACGATAAGGCTCAACCGCCTATCAACAATAAGCATGATTTTGGCGGCACATGACACTTTACCATTGTCTTCTTTAGCAGAGGTGGCGGACACACATATTCTTGACCTATTCCACTTCATAAACACAATGCCAAACACTGGTTCACGGCAGTGTTGACAGAAACCAACACACCGGGACTTCAGTTTGTCGCCACAGCGCTGAAGCGGATCCTGAGAAAGGTAAACTTTTCTGCATTTTAAACAGATCTACAGTGCCGTTTCAGTATTCTAGAGGAAGAAATTATCATCAACCGCCGCACAAATGTAGTTCAATCCCTTCAACAGCACACCCATGTCAGAGATGCAAAAAATCATACTTCCACGTGGTGCTGATAAATTAAATTTAAAGGTCGAGCTAAGAAGGGGGAACAACCGTGCCGTTACCCAAACTCCGAAAGCGACCGATACGAAGCGTTATCGACCACAAACACTTCAAGCGCCCCGCAGACGCTAAACAAAACCGAGTGATCACAATTCCACTTCCTCACGGAGTGTGTATACCCAAGTGTCAAGTGCTTTAGTGCAACGCATTTTTGTAAAAGACACAGGCATCGAATGCTTAATTGACAATGGTTCAGATATTAGCATCTTGTTCCTTCAGTGCATCAAGGCAACACGTCATCAGCAGGCCTGCCTTACGTGCAATTCGCCTGTCAGTGAAACTCAGCCAACAAATATACGGCGAATGGGCTTCCACAGTTGCCAAAATCTCTCACCTCATCTTAGGAGTGGATTTTTTAAACAATTTCCAATTTTTAGTTGTACAAAATCATCAGCTGATTATGATGGACCTTCAGCATAAAATCCGTTTTACTATGACGACAGGCGCAAATAGAACCGCCGCCACCAGTGTAGAAGACCCATTTCAACAACTTCTACGAAATTGGCCAGACTTATTCACAAGCCGAAAGGCAGCACAGCATTCAAGAATGTACTAAAGGGCAATACCCCCGTCTCGCTCCGGGACATCACACAGTAGCCAAACAGCATTTCGACAAGTGCTTGGATGCATGAATTATATGCAAATCGGACAGCCCCTGGCCGCCACTGCTTCATTTTGTTAGTAAACACGATGGTACCTACGCCCTTGTGGCGATTGTAGGGACCTGACAGCTAGGACTGTCCCAGATAGATACATCATTCCCCTTATCCAGAGCTTTACCAGTGCGTCACACAGTGCCTCAGTTAATGATTCGTTTTGAAAAAGCCTATAAGCAAATTCCAGTGGTCCCTGTGATATTCCCAAGGCAGCTTTTACTATGGCTTTTGGGTTATTCAAGTTTCACTTCGTGCCATAGGGGTTCGCGCTGCAGCTCAGACGTAACAGTGCTTTATAGATTAACTTTTCAGAAGTCCATATTTTCTTTTTGCATGTGTAGATCTCTTCCTGTTTTTCTCTCGTAATGAAAACGAGCACTACCAGCTATTATCTCAACGCCTTCAGGAGTACAGGACAGTCCTAAATACAAACAAGTACACATTAAGGGCCGGCCGCGGTGGCCGTGCGGTCTAGGCGGTGCAGTCCGGAACCGCGGGACTGCTACGGTCGCAGGTTCGAATCCTGCCTCGGGCATGGATGTGTGTGATGTTCTTAGGTTAGTTAGGTTTAAGTAGTTCTAAGTTCTAGGGGACTGATGACCTACGCTGTTAAGTCCCGTAGTGCTCAGAGCCATTTGAACCATTTTGAACACATTAAGGAAGCCATCTGTTATTTTTTAGGATACAAGGTGTCAGCAAAGGGTATCAGATCCCTTCCGACCATGTGCAATCAACCCACAATATGCCCCAACCCAAAACTTACCAAGATTTAAGACGTTTTTAGGCATAATAAACTTTTACCGACGACACTTGCCAAATGTAGCACAAACCCAGGCCTCTCTCAATGCTATTCTAGCAGGAAAAATCATCTTCGGCAAACGTACGGTACCAAGGACACAAACGTTGGAGGAATTCTGTAACAAACGTAACGACGCATTGGTAGCTGCTATCTTATTCTCATACATGAGTCTCACTACACAATTAGCCTTGACAGTAAGACGCTAGCCAACCAGCCGGCCATCGACGCGGCACTGCAACAGCAGGTTCTGGGAACTTCGCAGCCATTAGCGTTCTTTTCTCGCACTCTTACATCAGCTCAAACCATTTGGTCGGCAATACTTGTGTAGTGAAATTGAGGCATAGACTTTCACTCATCATCGCCCTCTCGTCACTGCCTTCTGCCTTCCAGAAAATTAGCCAGCGAAGCCCATCTCGCCGTATAAGACACCTACAATATATAGAACAATTTACAATAGACGTCCCCCACATAAGCAACTTCTGTAAGATTGTCACAGTATGTCTATCGCGAGCATGCCACTGAATCAGTAGCGCGCCATGGCCAGACATCGTGAACGCTCAGCGAACAGTGTTACAGATGTAATTACACAATGACAGCTACAGTTACAACAATGCCCATACATTTCCGCAACACGCCACAAAAATATATTTGAAGTTGTTCTTAGTGTATCCCACCCTCTAGTGTGATTCAATGCTTTGCATGGCCAGGAGCCGACAAACCGTGCCAGTAACTGGCAAGAGCTTGTTTTTACTTTCGCACCCACTGGCGATATAGTGGCCCCCGCAACAAGATTCATGATTGTTCATCTGGATATTGTGGAACCACTTCCCTCCTCCAACGGCTACAAATACCTGTTAACAATAATAGACAGCTCTACCCACTGGCTGCAAGTTATGCCAAGTACAGGCATGTCACTAGAAACGATGGCTAAAGAATTCGTACGAATGTAGATTGCGAGAGTCGGAGTTCAGGCCACAGTCACCAAGATGCGGTCGATAATTTGCCTGCTCACTTTCTACCGAGCTCACAAAGCTATTTGGAATTTCTCACCTCAAAACTACGAGCTATTACCCTGCCAGCAACAAGATGGTTGGACGACTCCGCAGAACACTCAAAGCAACGCTCGTGTGGAACGGAAGTACCTGGATGACGCACTGCCTGTCAGACTAATGGGCTTAAGAACGGCTGTAAAAACAGACATTGACCTACGCCGGAGAGTCAGTCAATGCACAACAAATTAAAATTCCCGCAGACCTCGTGGCCAAGTAGTAACAACGTCCTCGGACCATGCAGTGTAGAAGTTCGCACAAACATTGTAACACACAATGCAGTGACTCACTCCAACAGCTCCAGGCTGTCATGGCATCAAACTTTTTTTTGCAAGGACCTTCAGAGCTGTTTGCACATCTGGTTATATGCTGACGCAGTTTAAGCTGCAGCTTTCTCCCTCTTACACTGGGCCATTTTGGGTATTACAGCGTGTCTCCCACATCTTCGTAATACTTCAAGACAGCAAAACCACAGCAGTCTCTATAAAGAGAATGAAGCCTGCTTATGTCACTGATGCGCAGCCTTCAGAGACGCCACACACAGCTCCCCCAACGCAAACTACACTGGACGAACAACTCTCAGAGGTCCACACCCCCCGCCCCCCCAAAGATTCACCACATCAAGATGTGGTTGATCCAGTTACATCAGCAATGCCTGCGGGATGCGCCTCATCGACACCCTTAGTGTCACCTTCATCAGGTTTCATTACGCGGGAAAGCCGAAAAGTTTAACATACTGGACCGTACGTACTGGGCACCCCTGTACTTTGCGCAGCACGGACATATTTCCAATTAACACATTCAGACGAACCCTGCCAGCGGCACCTCCTCTACCGTCTTCGGCGTAACCTCCAGCAGCCACCTCTCTCAGCGAAGTTCCATCTGAGGATTCGGAAACTTCCGGAGGTCTGTTCAATAATGCAGGACAGCAAGTATGTCCGAAATTCCCTGCCGTTCCTGACGCCCCGATACTCTTCTGCCAGCAATATCCAAACGGTCCAGCTGTTGCTCTGTATTCGCAAAGACCAACAGCATAGCTGTTAAGACCACTTCGACGCTGACAGGGTCCGAACTACAGCCAACAATGAACAAATGGCCCACCTGTCGCCTTGCATTTGCAGAAGCCGATTGCACAGCTGGTAACGTCACTTACACAGAAACGGTCCAGTCTGCTCTGCTCTTGACAGCACTGCACAGCTGGTCCCTCACCGTTCTACGCTCAAAAGAGGTGGGTTGTTGTGGCGACACACCGTTCGTCACAAATCGATAGTGGGAGAAGCCGATACGAGTGACACAGAGTTAGTTTGGATCTGAGAGCTGCAGCGCGGTTCATGACTCTGTGGCAAAAATAAGTGTTTTTATATCTCATGTGTTATTTCAATAAAGTCGTTTGTGTTGTTAGTTTTTATCCATCTTTTGTAGTAGGGTAACGTGAGGAACCACAAGACTAATTTAGTATGGTAATATATACTGCCTGACAAAAAAGTTTTGGGAAGCTGTGGTTCATCTGTAAACGAGACCGCTTATAAAACACTAATACGACCTACTCTTGAGTACTGCTCGAGCGTTTGGGATCCCTATCAGGTCGGATTGAGGGAGGACATAGAAGCAATTCAGAGGCGGGCTGCTAGATTTGTTACTGGTAGGTTTGATCATCACGCGAATGTTACGGAAATACTTCAGAAACTCGGGTGGGAGTCCCTGGAGGAAAGGAGGCGTTCTTTTCGTGAATCGGTACTGAGGAAATTTAGAGAACCAGCATTTGAGGCTGACTGCAGTACAATTTTGCTGCCATCAACTTATATTTCGCGGAAAGATCACAAAGATAAGAGAGATTAGGGCTCGTACAGAGGCATATAGGCAGTCATTTTTCCCTCGTTCTGTTTGGGAGTGGAACAGGGAGAGAAGATGCTAGTTGTGGTACGAGGTACCCTCCGCCACGCACCGTATGGTGGATTGCGGAGTATGTATGTAGATGTAAATGAAGTGAAGCACCCACAAGACACACTTGCATGTCAATAATGTAACTTCGTACATATACACACACCGTCAGTGGGTGCGTAAATTAGTAGAGTTACAATTCTCTGTGTGGGTAGATTGGCCACCAAGAGTGCATTACCGTAAGGTTGGGTAATATCGGACGGAATTTTCATATTCGTTAAGTTAACTTCGTAAAGAACATTAAATTCTCCCGACGAAAAGTGCGAGATGTTTTGGATGACACTGCAGAATAATATGATCAAAGAACTTTAATCAAAAATATGCTTCAATTAATCAAAATCTAACAAATAAAACGGTCCGATGTTACCCCTTTAATTGGGTAATTTCAGACATATATTGAATGTCCACGTAAAGGCCCATATTCCCCTCTAATGGGTTAATTTCGGACAGTGACCATCTTTTTAAAAAATACACATACTTAAAAACATGTTTGGAAAACATTTTTACAGATAGTTCCAAAATATTCAACACATCTTCAGTAAACATTTGACACGTATTTAGAAAAACTTTCACAGACGTATTTACAAAATATTTCATTAATAAAGACAATCTACTCATATAACAAATCAATAATAATCTACAATATGTTCTCAGTGAAAGAAAACTTTTACTTTCCTTCTCTTGGAGTCGGCAACACTCTTACAATTTGGCCTTTGTCTACAGTATCATCGTCTGGAACGGCAGGAAAAATAAACACAGATTTGCTGCCTTGATATGGACGCAGAAATCTGACTTCCACTTCTTTCGCACCCACTTCTGTCGCGTTCCCGACAAACTGCCTATTTCGCTGTTTCCTCCCAATCATGTGTGGATAATCCACAAGAACAAAAGCCTCCAGTTCGAGAACTGCTTCCTCTGCTCTGCTGCCTTAGTCACCAGTGGATATTGCAGTATTATTCACAAGCAATTCAGACACTGAGCCAGCATTATCTCTCTCTCTCATATAGATGCCTAAAATGAATTTTCCCGGGGCAATGTCTAATTTTCGTTGGACACTTGTGTTATTTTCATTCCACAGCGAACATTCTGAAGCATGTCTTCAAAGCTCGAAGAACAGGCTTCTAAAGAATTGTTTTGAGAATTATCTCCATCAGGCAACTTTTTTGAGGACTGCTTCAGGGTCAAATGGTATTAATCCTACTGCACGGCAAGCACTTCTTATATTTTCTTCTTCAGTTGCTGACACATTTTTAAGCGTTTCCTTCAAAAGTGAGGCGAAAGCATCTTTCGATATTGGCCCACGGGAGCTTTTCTTCCATAGTGCAGGCATTGCCCGCCATGCAGCTTTTAAAGGTCTGAAGAAACCTACGTCTAATGGCTGTAAAATATGAGTACTATTTGGTGGTAACAGAATAAGAGAGATTTTATTCTTCGCACATTTATCAATTAATCGCAGCGAAATTTGACTTGAAAGGTTGTCTCCTCTCATAACTTTCTCCCCCTCTATTGATTTCACGTAAGGCAGGGCAATAGTAATACACCAGTCTGCAAATGCAGTCAGATCAAACCATCCACTTTTAATGCGGTTATAGCGGGGGCCTTTGGGACCACCACCTTACCAGATGTCCCATAAATGCTCCAATTTGTAGACAACATAGGCAGGTAATAGTTTTCCGAACTGAGTGCAGCCATCATTACTGAAATGCTATTCTTCGGTGAATCTACGATCCTTTCAGGATGTTTAGTTCCCTTCTATCACTTACTTCCTCCCACGCTCGTCACACCGATTGGTCTCGTCATAACTGATTACATTTTTGGGATCGATATTTTCCATTTTTCACCAATATTCTGGAAATATGATTTCACTGTCTCATAACCCACTTCAGTACGTTGCCTTTTAATATTCTCAGATAGCCGGACGCTTAATATGGCAGAGTGACGCTGTAAGAATTAACGTGACCACTCAATCCCTGGCATGTTACAAGGAAAGCGTTTTTCCCTTCGTCCACATTTATCAAGATATCCTTTCATTATGTACCTAACATCATCAGAGATAAAAGGAAAACCTCGATGTGCAGCTCTTAAAATACCACGGGCGAGTGTGTTCTCTTCAGTGGTACTTAAGACAGGAGGCCTTCCAATCACTAGAGGGTTAGTATTATTAACTTCATTCTCTAACGTTGAACGTGGTATATTAAATTTGCTTGACGCCTTTCTGTACGACAGTTTTCCTAATATTATAGCAGCAAACGTCTTTTTAAGATTTTCAGGATCATAATTGCGCCTCGGAAGAGCACCAAGCCTCATTTTTTAAGTACGCGGCATTGTCCGATATTACCACAACGTGTGCAGTTACCTGCAAATAGCTCACTAGACATTAGCGAAATTGATATGTGGAGACAAATTGTATTCACATTTCCTTCTTAACATTTAAGTAAGTAAACTATAAGCAAATTAAGCTTACGAATTTTTTCTCTTCTTGTACAATGACGAATTGCCCGCTACACACCACTGTTTCAACCTCCAACTGCAACAATGTGTGTTCGTATATGCTTGGCAATACGTAAGGTGTGAACAACGCGCGCGAGAAATCAAAGCTTGCATTCAGTGATAACAACGTAAGAACAGAAATACACTGTTCCCGTCCGAAATTACCCCTGTGTCCTATATTTTCCCACCTTATGGTACTGTTGTTTGTGTTTAGTATTGTTACCAGTCCTGGTAATGTAGAGTGAAGAACACAGAAATGCCATATCATTGTGTGGGACTGCGTTATCAGCACTTTACAGTTTGATACGGACCTCACTGAGTCCATTTTTTTCTTCAAAAATAATTTATTAATAGGAAATGTACAATTTATCAAAATAATATAAACATATCCACATTAAGTAGCACACAAAAAATGTCTTATTCGGCATATTAAAAAGTTTCATCTCTTTTCACAGCATCGCCACTACCGGAAGTGGATTACCATCTCCTTTTCCTTGGATGTACTGAATGATCATAATTTTTAGAATGTTGCCAAACTACATACATCTGAAACTTCCTGGTAGATTAAAAATGTGAGCCGAACCGAGAATCGAACTCGGGACCCTTGCCTTTCGCGGGCAAGTGCTCTACCAGGAACGCTCATTTGAAGAAAAAAGCTTCATATGGACGTATGCCCTGTTCCGAATAGTTTCCAACATAGAAGACATTTAATGTACACTGTTTCTAGGCTATTGTTGCGCACGTATGTGTCTCGCCTACCCATCCTCTCTTTACGGTTTATTTTAGCCCTGCCTACTTCTTTGATCGAGACATCTTCCTCCCATTAAACTAGCCCGTTGAACGCGAAGCTGTCCACAATGTGTAACGAGTGAAGTAGTGTCAGGTATTGACAGTTTTAAGGATACCGTGACGAGCCTTAGGCCTAATACACAAACTCGATGATTGTGTCTAGAAAGTGTAGACAATCGAGCGATTTTGTATACAATTGAGAGACATATCCTGTCTATAGATACGCTTTTGGTACAAAACGCAGTACTTCAGACTCCCATTTGAAATGGGAGACACGAGACAATTCTTAGACAATGTTGCTCAATATTTCGTAGTGTGGACGTGTTGGTAAACACGGAAAATGCATCATAGGGTTTTTATTACTTCTCTTTCTCTTATTGTTATATATTACTTATCGAGATGTAGTCAAGGGAGAAAACCTTGCAGCTGACTGACGATTTTCACATGGCTTCATATTTGTGGGGAGTTAGTAATTCCGGAAAAAAAAACTCAACTAGAAGAAGCTGGTTATCGAAGAGAAGGTCCAAAAAATATTAAGTATCAGTGAGTGATGTTAAAAAAAAAACAAAAAACAACATGCTGCTTCTACTTTCAAAGTAGAAAGTAAATTACAGCCGAAAAGAGGCCCCTACGCAAATTGCACAAGTTTCCATCAACGTCTCATCTTTGTTTTCTTTCAATATTCATTATCGTCACTGTACAAGCCGAGATCACAAGGTCAGTCGTATTCAGCAAATGTCGAGGAACAATTCATTCAAATGTGTACACGAAACAAAGTATCTAGACTGTCTATATACATTATCTAGCTTCATGTCTGTAGGCAGTGCCTCTATAATGTGTATAGGCAGTCGCTCAATTCTGTGTATAAGTGTATATTTACCTTCATTATCTTCAGCTTTTAGAACTTTCTGCAGTCTCCCACCTTTTCCGGCGGACGGGGCATTGTGAAGTAGAGACAACAAAAGAGTGTTAATAGCGAGTAGCGATGGGGCAAATCGGGTCCATGCCAAATCGAACTGAAAGTTTGCATAAACACAGTTGGGGCGAAAAACTGAGATAACATTCAACATCGTTCTCTCTCTCGCGTCTGCACAGATTATGGTTCAGTGCAGTTACCCAACCTGAGTTTCGTTGTTTCCAAACTAGTGATTACATATATTTAGTCACGAGCGCGCAAATTGTGGTATTTCAGCTTAAAATTTCGAAGACAGACTTGCGAAAAACCTGAAACGTGGTGTATAGACTTGTGACGGCTGTCGGGCGATCGTAAGGTAAAAATGGCTGTTCACGGTTTTGATGTCATACCGCGCTACAGGCTGCAATATCGGGTGTTTTGGTTTGGAACTTTGGAAATATACTGGTGAACAATCCGGAACTTGCTGAACAGATTTTAACAGCCATCGGACGATCTTCAGATAGAAAACGCAGCGTCAAGAGCATAAATTGATACCGTGCTATATGCTGCAATTTTTTTTTTTTTTAATTTTGAAGAGATACTCGTGAGACACTCAGAATTCACTGTATCCTCGCCACGAGGATGAATAGATTAACGATTTCGGTTCGTGATTGCTTGCTTCTCTCAGTAACTTTTGCACTCACAATCCTAAACCATACATTTGCGACCTGCCGTAAGGCACCTGATCCGTATTTGGCAGATCGTAAATTTCAAACCAAACGACCCAAAATTGCGGACTGGAGCGCAGTATAAATGACATTTTGGTTTCTGCACCGTTGCCTCTTCCTCAGCTGTTGACTTCTGTACACTTGTGAAAATAAACAGCACTGGATTTTTTCTTTGCGAATTTAAAACTCGTTATTTATTTATTATGAGTTTCGAGTTGCATCAGCACGTCATATAACTACACACAGAGGGGCTCAGAAAAATGTACATACACACTGATTGTTTATATCTTTGGAACAAAATAACATCGTTGCAATTTTGCGCGGTAACGTAGTCCATAGTTTTCTCAAGAGATCTTGGCGCGCGTTTTGCAGCAAATGACTGTGCAACAATGAATGAAGCGAGATTGTCGTGTGAGCAACGCAAGGCCTTATTGAAGTGGTACTGGAAATACGAAAACATGGTGGAGGTAAACGGTAATGGTGAAATGTGTCCGGATCGCAGCCACCAACACGCACACAAACTTATCATATTCGGGATAAATTTTAAGCCGACGGTACTATTCAGGATGTGGATGAGGAAAGGTCTGACCGACCAGAAACATCAAGTACAGCTTACAGCGCTGCACGTGAAAACGAGGTAAGCAGATAATGCGTACGATCAATTCTGAAGACCGCAAAACGGAAAGTGGACATTCCAAGATCGCTGCACGCTATGAACGAGGATGACCCGGATCGAAAGATGGAAGGGTGAGTGGTTTGAAGGCATGCTTCGCAAGGATTGACGGTTTACAGGTATGGTTACCTGGTCTGGCGAGGTGCACTTCAAACTGAACGGTACTGTACATCGCCACAACTGTGTGTATTGGGCTCTTGAAAATCCTCAAGTTCACGTAGACAAACGTGTAAATCTATTGGGTCTTAATGTGAGTATGGTCTGTCATCGCGCGGTTTGATTGGCCCATTCTTCTTTGAAGATACGGTAACTGGTAAGGTATCCTCATATGCTGCAAACATCGCTTTTACCTGCCATCCGAGAGGTGTCTGGAAATGAAATATTTTACCTACAACAAGATGGCGCTCCGCTTCAGCAGCACAGAGATGTCAGAGCCTACTCGGATGAAAACCTACCTGAACGACGGCTAAGTCGAAGAGGAGCTGTTGGGTACCCACCACTGTCTCCAGACCTTCCAACTCTTGACTTCTACCAATGAGTGACCTTTAAAAATGAAGTTTATCAACAGATGCCAGCTACACTGAACGAGCTACGAGAAAGCATCGAGGCGTCCTGTGCAGCTATCACACTGGAAACACTGACAACCGTGGCGTCGACGTTCTTTGGTTGCTAAAGGGGGTCACCCTTTGAACACACAAAATAAACTTCCTTCTGTGCAAGAATTGGAACGGTATGTCATTTTGTTCCATTGCTACTAACTATCAAACAGTGTATACAGCATTGTTCTTTGTTCTCAGGTATCTGAGTCTTTCTGATCGTATCAATTTTGTTATACAGGGTGGTCCATTGAAAGTGACCAGGCCAAATATCTCACGAAATAAGCATCAAACGAAAAAACTACAAAGAAAGAAACTCGTCTAGCTAGAAGGGAGAAATCAGTTGGTGCTACGGCTGGCCCGCTAGATGGCGCTGCCATAGGTCAAACGCATATCAACTGCGTTTTTTTAAAAATAGGAACGCCCAATTTTTATTACATATTCGTGTAGTATATAAAGAAATATGAATGTTTTAGTTGGACCACTTTTTTCGCTTTGTGATAGATGGCGCTGTATTAGTCACAATCGTTTAAGTACGTGGTGTCACGTAACATTCCGCCAGTGCGGACGGTATTTGCTTCGTGATACATTACACGTGTTGAAATAGACCGTTTACCAATTGCGGAAAAGGTCGAGATCGAGTTGATGTATGGCTATCGAGATCAAAATGCCCAACGGGCCTGTGCTATGTATGCTACTCGGTATCCTGGACGACATCATCCAAGTGTCCGGACCGTTCGCCGGATAGGCGAACTGGAAGTGTTCAGCCACGTGTGAAACGTCAACCACGACCTGCAACAAATTATGATGCCCAAGTAGGTGTTTTAGCAGCTGTCGCTGCTAATCCGCACATCAGTAGCAGACAAATTGCGTGAGGGTCGGGAATCTCAAAAAACGTCGGTGTTGAGAATGCTACATCAACATCGATTGCACCCGTACCATATTTCTATACACCAGGAATTGCATGGCGACGACATTGAACGTCGTGTACAGTTCTGCAGGTTAATGTATGGTGCGGCATTATGGGAGGAAGGATAATTGGCCCCCATTTTATCGATGGCAATCTAAATGGTGCAATGTATTCTGATTTTCTACGTAATGTTCTGCCGATGTTACTACAAGATATTTCACTGCATGACAGAATGTCGATGTACCTCCAACATGATGGATGTCCGACACATAGCTCGCGTGCGGTTGATGCAGTATTAAATAGCACATTTCATGACAGGTGGATTGGTCGTCGTAGCACCATACCATGGCCCGCATGTTCACCGGATCTGACGTCCCCGCATTTCTTTCTGTGGGGAAAGTTAAAGGATATTTGCTATCGTGATCCACCGACAACGCCTGACAACATGCGTCAGCGCATTGTCAATTCATGTGCGAACATTACGGAAGGCGAACTACTCGCTATTGAGAGGAATGTCGTTACACGTATTGCTAAATGCATTGAGGTTGACGGACGTCATTTTGAACGTTTATTGCATTAATGTGGTATTTACAGGTAATCACGCTGTAACAGCATGCGTTCTCAGAAATGATCAAGTTCACAAAGGTATATGTGTCACATTGGAACAACCAAAATAAAATGTTCAAAGGTAACTACGTTCTGTATTTTAATTTAAAAAACCTACCTGTTACCAACTGTTCGTCTAAAATTGTGAGCCATATGTTTGTGACTATTACATCGCCATCTATCACAAAGCGAAAAAAGTGGTCCAACTAAAACATTCATATTTCTTTACGTACTACACGAATATGTAATAAAAAATGGGGTTCCTATTTTTTTTAAAAAAAAACGCAGTTGATATACGTTTGACCAATGGCAGCGCCATCTGGTTTCCCCCTTCAAGCTAGATAAGTTTCGTTCTTTGTAGTTCTTTCGTTTGACGCTTATTTCGTGAGGTATTTGGCCCGGTCATGATCAATGGACCACCCTGTATATACATTTGCACGTGTTCACTTATCACTGTCACTTTCTGACAGAAGTAGTTCCACATATAAATCTGTGCATTAATATATGAATACACTGTGCAGTCGTTGGACTGATTAAGGTGTATTTTTTGGAGTTTTTCATTAGTCAGGAATTTATCATTGATGAAATTTGACAGCTGACGTGATGTGAACGTAGTGTACGTTTCTCCAGAAGACCTTCCATTTCGATCGAGGAGTTTTTCTTTGATTCGATTACAATGGGCTGTTGATGTCAGGAATCGTACAGTATCCAAATCTGTGGGGAATTCAGGTGTGACAGTGGCCCTATGTTTCTGTGTAGGAACGTGAGCGCAGGCATACTCGACCTCAAGTTTCCAGTCGACCACGTCTGACCACCACAATGGAACGTCGCCATACAAACACGTGATAATACCTTCACATCTGCGCCCGCCATTCCAGAACAAGTAATGGATCCTCTGCAACACTGTCATCCCGTACCATTGATCAGAGACTAGCAGCACACGGACTAGGTAATTACCATCCCTAAGTCCATGACTCTTCATAAACCTGCAGCATCAACCAACTCCACTCTAAAATTTGTTAAGTTCCAATGTAGCGCTAGCTTATGATATTATTTTGGCGGTGTCCTTGAATTCATTTCAATACGGCATCTAGTTTTGGCTATTTTGCATTCAATCCTCCATTTGCACATTTAGTCTTCTTTTTTCCGTTGTTATTTACTCGCTCGCCAATCGCGAATGGTTTTTTTCTGGTGGTGGATAGCCAAAGTGCCGATCAGCTGCTCTGTATCCACGTTGTTCCGATTTCAAATTGTACTGTTACTTTCAATTTATAGCCCACGTCATATGAATACCTTTTATTTTTTTCCATTACGAAACTAGCTACTTACAAAAATATTGTACTGTTACTGATAACACTAATCACTTTCACTTCAAGTTCACTGGCACCGCAGGCCGCAATGGCGCATCGTAGGCTAGACAGTGTTGGGTTTGCGATGGCGGGGTGGGAGGGTGACAGTGTTAGCAAGCTTGGCAATCTCCGCAAGTCACGTTCGTTGGATCGGTGCAGTGTTGATGCCAGTTGAATCCAATCTTACCAGAGAATCCAATGTTGCCGGATTGAGAAGTTTCCCGCAGCATTGAATATATGGCCATTTTTAAAACTGGCGGGAATTTTAAATCAAACACTGGACATTTTATACTAATTCCGAGTATATAAAATGCACGTGAATTTTGGTGGCAACTCTTCGAAGGAAAAAGTGCGTCTTATATTCCGTAAAATACGGACTCTAGATGGCGCTATAACATTCCTAGTACGCAATTGACGCATTCCCAGGTGGCTATTTGTTATTATTGATAAATTTCATTTTGTTCAAAGACACGAGTGAAGCAACCTTCAGTCGTGATATTATAAGTTTAGGAATTTCTCGGTTAGATTATTATAACAAGGCAACAAAGGTTATCACAAATCTACAGATCCCAGCCATTCCGTTTTTTTTTTTTTTTTTTTTTTTTTTTTTTTTTTTTAATAAACGCATGCATCTGTATTTTCTAACGATAGGCGGCAAAGTAATATTGTGAATAAGCACTTACTGGCCTTCAAATAAGAATGATGATAGTATAAATGCTTTATTTATCAATTGCAAATAAGGCAGATTAAGATCTAAATGACCCTCTGTAGTTCTTAAGTTTTAGCACCAGCTCCAGAGGGCCTCACATTATGTTCCCTGTCAAGAAGAAAACTAAGATAACTAGACCAAAGGTAAAACTTTAATTTTCACCAAAATCCGCTTGCCTTCATACAGAATGTGAGGTCCCTTGCAATGAGTAAGATGAGAATGCTCTATGCTACCTAACCGATACCGTGAGGATACTTGGAACCTCTATCTCGTCCACTGAATCCACCTGACAAAGAGTACCAGACCGGTGAGCAATGGTCAAGAATTAGTCGAACAACGGTTTTGAATTGCTGAATTAATAAATCACAATTAGGCATCTGCCTTTACTACAACTAGATGTGTGTGACCGTGCCATTTCAGGTCACTAAGGCCACTACTTGATATTTTAATGTTTTTACTACTTGCAGAGATTTCTCGCCACTTGTTTAATCTCAGAATAATGATAAATAATAGTAAAGTGATTCTGTACACTATATTAATAATTAGTTTATACCTAAAATGCTATGTATTACTTGTGCTAAACAAGCTTAAAAAACATACTAAAAATTAGCAGGAAAGTCATTCTTAAAGAATGCCACTGCTTCCTATTTTCACTGCAAGATAGCTAAGATTTATCTAATGCTACCTGCAGGACTACAGTGATTATCATTACAGACTAAGAACAGAATATACTAAAAGTCAAGAAGCATCTCTGCAAAGAAATATTTCATGGAATAATGTGCAATACCATATAGCATATATTATGTAGGTGGGCATCTGCATAAGACATTAAACAGTTGTGAGTCAAAGATTCCTCCAGAAAAGTCAACAATTGTTACTGTCACAAAACGAACTAAACCATGTTGTTTGAACATTGTAGTAAGATTCTCCTATCATAAAATACAAATAAAATAGAATCTAGATTTCTTGGCATTATATTTAATTCAAGAAGGAGTTTGGGACCTCATATAAAACACTTCTCCAGTACTTGCGAAAATGCATTGCACCTTATGAGATCAACAACAACAGTAGTCTGTTATGGGGAGCTCACCACAACTTCTGCTTACTTTGTATCATATGTTGATACTTTCCATATAGTTTACAAATGCACATTCTACCACAACACTGACAGAAGTGCCTAGCACTGCTGGACAGTTTACAGAACAAAAGGCTAGGTATTTGTCTTGGAGCTAAGCTTTCTCCCTCCCACTAACACCCTTCTAGAAGCAACAGAAATGTCTACATATTCGCAGAACACAGCAGTGTGATCTTTATGATCTACAAAGAATGGCAGATACTTACTGCCCACTGATAAAAAAAGTGTGAAATGCTCTCAAATTGGGAATTACATCTATTAAAGATACAAAAGCTGGAAATACCTGTAAAATAAAATTCGTTGATGTGAAGTACTCTCAATGTTCCTACATGATTATCAAAACACCTATCAAAATAAATATTCCTGTAATGTATGTTGATTGTTCTAGCAAAGGAAAGGGACGGGTAGTTTTCACTTACATCGTACCATGAAGACAAATAGGCAGGTTATATTCAAAATATATCTCGAAAATGGATATGGATAGTCTCACTGAAAGCACTTTCTTCTTTTCACAAAGTATGTAAGAAAGGATGTTTCATCTACCAGGCAATGCTTCCATATTTCTAGCTGAAACATTCACTGTTATTGCTGCTTTAAAATACACACTATCCATCAAAATCTCCAAATCGGTAATAATCAACTCAGAAAGCATTTGAAATAAATTATTTGCAGAAGTTGGAACAAATGAACTATTAACTTAAATACATCCTGGACCTCGTAGATCACTATCATCAAGCAAACCAGGTTTGTCAAATTATGGAATTCACATGGGCTGAATCTCATTCCACCATAAAAACAATGACAAAGCAGATCAATTAACGAGAGATGAGAGTAGCAGTGGAAGACATGTGGACATAAAAGTCCGATGCACATACTGCCTCCTGAAAATAGATCAATTGATCTCCTTTGGCAGCAACAAAAGAATGGAAGTTAGTTAACAAGAGGGAAAAGCTATGCAACTATACAGCCACTCATACCATGACACACATGGCCCGTGAAATCCAGAAAATTAAGAAAAATAATAGCATTCATTGTGAGAACGTGTCTCAATCATTGACCTTTTTCTGCCCACTTAAAATTGGCATACTGTGGACGCAATTGTTCATCACAATTGGTTATTTAAATCACAGCCTGTATCAGTGGAATTGCCACAAGAAAATGAAAGTCAATTTTCACAGCAGATCTTGACGCATGGTCACTGTCTGTCACTTTGCACTATTCCAGTTCTTGGAGATACGACCAAGAGTGCAGATGACACTCTAGTCAGATTCATAGCACAAGACGACATAAAAATCTAAAAGGAACGATGAAACAATGGAAACGCCAGGTTGTAATATGAAAAATGTAAGAAAAGGCAGACTGGGCTGCCGGAGTTGGCGCTCATGTGTGCATGAGGTATGCTTGCTCATGTGAATGAATGGTGTCTTTCTTTTTCTGACGAAGGCTGTGACCAAAAGCTAATGTGTAAGTGTCTTAATTGTGCCCGTCTGCAACTTAATGTGTCAACTTTATGGTAAGTAGCAATCAATCTTTTCCTACATTGTTAAAAGGAATGATGGACATTGAATTAATAGAGTAACTGAATTAAGTGTTTTAATACGAACAAGTGGTTAGCTGTCCACTTGTTCCTAATAGCATAATGGAATACATACAATAATTTCAGTCTGAAGGCAAATTTAAGAATGTGTGCCCCAAAATATATTTCTGAAGATAGTCAGATGTTATTTAGTATGTTTGTAAATCCATTTAATTTGAGATGACTAAAAAGTATATATGCTACAAGCCAAAAATAATAAAATATATATATATATATATATATATATATATATATATATATATATATAATGCAGGTTCCTTGACAGTAACCACACATTTGGATCCAAAGGCCAGGAAGCAGTGAGTTTACACATTAGAGTACTGATTAGAGCACCGCAGTCAAATTAATCAGTATAATTCCCAACAAAGCCATAAGCTTCAACAACTTCATTATGCCGCCAACTTTCAACACTAACAGTCAATCTCTGGTCAAAACACATTTTCTCCATATCAGTGGCTGAAAATCAGACAGTTGTTTCTAACACACCCTTTGACACAAGCTTGACTAAAGATACCTACAGGGCATGTGGAATATTGCTTATATCATATCTCAAACATCTATGGGAATTTAAACTTCATTTTGCTACCTTCATCAATTTTCAGTAAAATCTTTTCTTTTGGTTAAGCAAGCATTGTAATTATTTTATGACGTATTTTAAGACCACAGGAAAAAAACTGGTAGACCATTATTTTGCCAAAGTTATTTTATGATCCACATGCTCAGCTTATGTTCTGTAAATTACAGCACACAAATGCTTTAGGGAAGAAAGACTCTAATCACAGAAATATTGCCCATTTTAATACACATGCATTGTGGGGGGGGGAGGGAGGAGGTAAGTCCTCCACATAAAACTAAACTAAACTCCATACGAATAGGCCTCAGAATGCCCAACGGCACTGACCGACTGCCATGTCGCCCTCAGCTTATGGGCACCAGCACATACAATTTTTTTTTTTTTTGGGGGGGGGGGGGGGGGGGGAGGAGCAACCCTGAATGTTACACTGAAACTGAATCATACTAACAGTGGACTTCATTTTGAGCTTCCCTAACTTGCACTCAGAAAGACAGGTGTATTCTTCACTTCTGCCTTAATGTTAAACCATATCCTCCGTTTCAATGCTTTTTGTTTTAATAACAATGTGTCGTTCAGTGTAGTGCTGTTGTTAGTGATTCTTGGTGATCAAAGGAAGATTTTTATGCTGTTTCTTTTTTTCTTGCATGATATGTCACAAAACTGTGTTACACATCTTGCAAGAAAAAAAGAAATAGAACAAAAATCTTCTGCTGATTACCAAAACTGACTAACACTTCATTGAACAACACAGTGCTATTAAAACAGAAAAAAACATTGAAATGGCTCACCTACATCTGAAAATCAAAATAAAAACTAAGTTGCATGGAAAGTAAAAAGATTCGGAGAAGAGACTTAGGGCATAGTAACACAAGCAAGAAATGCCTTGCAGCTGCAGACTGAAGTGTTTTGATAATTTTCAAGCCCCAGAAAGTTCAAAGATAATTTAAGATCTTAATGCCTTAGCTGTTTGGAAAAACAAACCGTACAGCTGTGCAGCTTAGTGTCAGTTTGCAAAGTTGCCAAATGACATAAGGAAAAAAAGTTATGAAAAGGAGATTTTTTTAAAAATAAAGTTTTAAGAGTTTTCAAAGAAAGTAATGTAATAGTGGTTTAAAATTAGTAAGAAAATGAATTATTTACATGTTTTTGTAAATACTGAAACCTCAGAATGAACAAAATATATTTTTGTACTTAACATTTACTAGTTCTGCCTCTTTTACCCCAGGGCAGGTTCATGTTTTTTTTATTTATTACAAAAATCTTGTACGACAATTAATATGAATCACTGTGCTTCATTTTTTGAAATTTTTCTGTAAAATTTATGTGTGTGTTTTCCCTCCGAGTTTTCCATTTATATGTTCATGATAATTACTGTATTTGTAATGGAAAATGTTTCACATTGTGTATTTTTACCACCACATCCTAGACAATTCTACACTTAGTGTCTGTGGAATGAACAACCTTACCAACTATCAATGATAATGATGTATCATGCTTTCTTGACATGTGACACATCCATGAAGATGTGTAACTGCTGGGCCCATGGAACAATAAATGTAATTTAGTGTTGTCAATGTAATCCAACAGATGGAAATCAATAATGGAAAACCATTAAAGATTCTGTGCCAATTGCATGTGCTCAGCACTCTTAATCTGCCAATAAAGTTTGCCTGGATACTGAATGAACACTTGCAGAGGTGGATGCAAACCACACAGTCAACAGCAACTGCAATCAACAAAGTTATATGGGCAGGAACAAATACCAGTATCTTATAAGCTGAAATGAAATATTCCAACTGGGTTGGTCTATTGAATGTGTTACCTATTCTAATCTGTGCGCTATTCTTCACAAAAAATTACTGTAGGGAGCCAAATACAATGGTGGAGTTGCAACAACCCCACTGTTGAATTTTCTCCTTAATAACCTGTTATTAAATGTGTGTTTCAAAGTTATACAGCAAGGTTCCCGTAACTCACAACAGTATCTTTATCTTTGTGTATTAAATCAAGATGAAATGGAAATTCCATAGATGGGTATGAGTGATGGTCACTACAGTAAGCTGCACCACACCTGATACAAAGTCACTAGGCCTCATCCAGAAGAAAGACCGGCTCCCTTAAGTTAGTATGCTCCTACCTCTCCTTGCACCAGAAATTTCAGAATATAGTCTAACAGCTACTAAATGTAGTATTTGCACGTATAGTAACAACAGGGTATAGTAATTAGAATAAGATTTTATTCAACATTTCATAATTCAATAGCTTATCTAGAAATAAGCGATGTGAGATTTTCCGAGCAGTTTTTAGAGTACTGTCGCCAATTTATTATACAACCGTAAGGTTTATGAACCGAAGCGGTTTGTGCGTGCATGTGGGGTCGGGGGCATTTTTATTAATAAATCACCTAAAAACCTGCGGTACATTCACATTAACATTGAAACATTGTGATGGCCAAAATTACAATTTGTACAAGCAGCCTATGATTTTGCAGTCTAACGCCTCTACGCTACCTCACACTACACATAAAAAGAGAGAACTGAAGTAATCGTCAGCTAGAGGCCTTGTAACTTTTATTCGTTAAGTATAGGGCGGGACAGTTGACAGTCTGGCACTCTTGAACAAATGCTGTCCTGTGTAAGTGGTCTACAAATTATGTGGCAGTTTCCTGCGTACTAATTTTCACATCAATGATTTTTCATTCATACCTTTAAAGACGTACCACGAACTGGATGCATTGATCTAACATTTCTCTTTCAACGCTGATAAACTGCAACTTATTTTCCGCTCCTACGTTTGCCAAGCCATCCACTCCGCTTCTTAGGCTGCATAACAAAGTTGTTTGATGTCTGGAAGACTTTAACATTGACCAGAGCCACCTACTGTATGTTACCCCGAACTGACAGCGCTCCGCATGCACAGCTATCTGTCCGCTACTTGCTAAACCACAGCTGAGCGATTCGGATGGAGTGGCGGGAAGAAACGCGGTCATTTTCTGTGCTTCGGTTGTAACTCTTACGTGGTTTTGCTGTATTTGAAGGACGGTGGAATATTACAGAGGAAAATAGAAGACGCACAGTGAAATGGTCGCCAACAACAGCAGTTACGACTGCCTTTCATCGCTCATCTGACTTCTCGTTGAATAAAGTAAACTCGTTTTTTAGAATATAGACAGGTTTACAGTTGTACCGTTCGCTAATTGAAATTAGATCAAAATATGTTGGAGTAAACTATAAACGACTATGTATCTCGCACATTTTTAGGGAAACAAGGAATTTCGGGCCAACTACCAATAGTGTTTCCTTGTTATTTTAATTTTTAAAAATTCTGATTAATTATCTTCCCCCATGGTTACAGCGCTATGTCGGAATATCACGCTTAACTGTGAGTCAAAAACTTTACGTATTAATGCAGGAAATTAAAAGCACAAGTATAATTGTCATCAGCCTTGGTATGCTTACTAGAACATTACTTATAATTCAGTGAAATTGAATAGAAACACTTAGATGGATACTTCCCAATGCTATAATATTTTGTAACCAGTAGAAAAAGGAGTAACAACTGCAGGCACACAGAAATTGGTGCTAAGACCCAGTGTGACCAAAGCAACCAGTACCCATCCTCAAGAGCGCCCATATGGTAGTTTGAGAAGGGGTGGGGGCTAGAACTGTGGGTATGGAGTATTTTTAACATTTTGGAAGATGAATGGCGACTTGAAAGTGGCCATAAAATGTTCCAGTTCCGGCCCTGCCAAAAACGTGCATAATATCGACTGTAAATCAGTTCCTTGAAAGATAAACAATTAACTATACAATACTTTTTTCCTTTCCCTGAGAGCTGGGGGGGGAGGGGGCGGTTCCCCCTTGCCCACACTATCTTAGCATTTTCAAATGTGTTATGTTCGCCTTTCACACAGTAGATTCTCCAGAAAGACAGAGCTGCAGAATAAAAGTAGCTGCAGTTGAGTAACACGTGAAATAAAATCTTCATCTAAGGTGTTCCTGCTCGTAATCCAATTGTACAGCAATGGTCACTTGATTCTAGTGACTTTGGTGGTGTTTCCTACAATGCTGTCATACCTGCTTGTGCCCAGAAGTAACATTCACTATGATAGGGTATATATCCAAATAGACTGAAATATGATATTGTCAGACCACTTCACAATAAAGGCATTACGACAGATAATTATCGGTCTCACAGCTTACCACTTTCTTGAAGGCAGTGGGAAAGGTTATGGAATTCAAAACATACTTTCTACAGAAGATGCATTTTCCGATTCACAAGTCAGATTATACAATGTAAAGGACAAAATACTGCCAAAATGTAGCTTGTTTCATTCCTCTTATGCCAACCTCTTCACCTTAGAATAAGCACTTGTTCTCTAAGTCCTCAATTATTTGTTGGATGTATTCATATCTCTGTCTTCTCCTACAGATTTTACCCCCTACAGCTTCCATTAGTTCCCTGGAAATTATTCCTTGATGTGTTACTACATCTCCTTTCCACCTGCCCCTTCTTTAAATTGATGTTTTCCACATATTCCTTTCCCTGAAAATTCTGTGAAAAAATCTTCATTTATTATTTTATCTGTCCACATAATTTTAAAACCCTTCTATAGCACCATATCTAAAATCCTCTCTTCGTTTCCACTTTTTTGTAGATGTGCAGTCTCAGAAATTTTTTGCCACCAATTGAGACCACTGTTTGATACTATTAGGCATCTATTGGCCAGGACTGCCCTCTTTGCCTGTCCTAATCTGTGTTGCGTATTTTCCTTGATTTGTCTGTCATGTGTTACTTTGCTTGTAAGGTAGCAGAATTACTTGACTGTGTTTACTGTGCTTTTGAGACAAATTTATTGCTAATCCATTTTCTACTACTACTCATTACTTTTGTATTTCCTTTATTTATTCTCAGTCCATATTCTGTACTCATTAGACTGTTCATTCCATTCTTGTACTTCTTCCTCCCTTTAACTAACTAAATAAATAAATAAATAAATAACTGCAGATAGCAATATCACCAGTAGAATATGTATGTGTGTGTGTGTGTGTGTGTGTGTGTGTGTGTGTGAGAGAGAGAGAGAGAGAGAGAGAGAAAGAGAGAGAGAGAGAGAGAGAGATATCCTGTATTTTATTCCCATTCCTGAACCTCACTTTTTTGGTTCTTTGGTGTATAGATTGTACAGTAGAGCAGAAAGATTGCATCCTTGTCTTACACCTAACACCCTTTTCAATTTGAGCACTTCATTGTTGATCTTTCATTCTTATTGTTCCCCCTTGGTTCTTGTACATATTGTATATTACCCATCTTTCTGTATAGCTTAGACATATTTGTGTGAGAATTTGGAACGTGTTGTTTATAGTGCTCATGACATGAATGAAAAATATAATACATTCATGAACAATGTCAGTACCATGTTTGAAAACTGTTTTCCTCTAAAAGTTACTCAAATTAAACAAAAGTGTTTTCCCTTTCTCTACTCCCCTATAATGTTAGCTTACACATGTTCATAGATATGCAGCTGATGCAAAATTATTTTAGAACAGTTTATTTGTGCTTACTCAAGGCTAGTTTAACATGATAAAATTAAGAGAACTACTACTTTGAAAAAAAATGATGCTGCTTTTTCACTTACATTAAACAGCCACTGTCTGTCTCCTGTTACCGTCTACATCCAAACTCTGTGAAGCACGTGGCAGAGTGTACGTCCCATTATACCTACTTGTTCACACATTTCACTTATCTACTTGTCGGTGCCATCTCAGTTTGTTATTTGTGTGCATGCCCCAAATTTCATACATGGAGTTTAATTTATTGTGTGTCCATTAATCTCTCTCTCTGTTAGCTATAAGTACTTTTTATTTATTATCAATTGCATAATACGAGTTTAGTTGTGGCACTGAAGCTTTGACTTTTATTTCCAGCTTGCCTTCTGACACAAGGCACTTTAATCCCATGTACAATCAATTTCTTATCCCCACTCCAGTTACAATTTATGTTGTGTAGGGGGAAACAGGGTTCAGAGTGGTGATGGAATATGTTTAACAAAGGTTTATATTATTCATCAAGACTGCTTTGAAAACTACTTCTCACCTCTCTTCCTTTAAATTTGCTCCAAACAATGCTGCCTAATGCTATATTGCTTAGTACTGTATGTGTTTATACCAGCTAAATGTATTTTACTGTATTAACAGACGTGCCATTGTTATGTTTGTCATTAGTATTATATCCTTCTTTCCAAACAGACAGCCCAGTCCATGGATAGGGACAATTTTCAAATACACTTGTAGTAGCAGTAATACTTGTGGTGGTGGCCATGGTGGTGATGCAGCAACAGCAGTAGTAGTATTTTTATTCATGTGTGGATTACTTTTACAAGAGCATTGGACATGTCATGGTGTTACAAATTAAGAACAAAAAATGTAGTTCATGTGAACAGGTCTCGTTTAACAGGGATAGTACAAGTGGTCAGTCGTGGCCTTCTAGTAGGAACAAACCCACAGTTCTCCTGAAGTAATATAGGGATACAATAGAAAACCTAATCATGATGGCCAGATTTGGAAAATCATCTTCATTGTCCAAAATACAAGGCCAATCTGACAAAATGGTGCAGTGTATACCTTGTGTGCAATCTGTTTTGTTTATACATTCTTGCAAAGAAGTTATCTCATAACCTAAAATGCTTGGGATACATTCTCCATTCATTTTTCAATAGCAATTATTGTATGCACTATCATCTGAGGTCAAGACCATGACAATGATGTTTGGTCTACATTTGGGGCATTACAACTTTCCATTTCTTTGCCTGAAAAATTGAGACAACACTCCTCCCATATCTGTACTCATCCATTTATACATTGTGTTACACAATGAGTGGCAGAAAGGAATATTGAAAGTCAACTACTTGATTTTACCAGCTACTGGGCCAAGTCTTTCATCAGATGTTGACAATACCCACTTACATTTACATAGGCATAACTTACACATATAAGGGGCCGTAAAATGAAAATGAGATGGAGGGGAAAGAAGTTAGTTAACTGTTCATTATTTCAAAAGTAATCGCCATAACTGTCAATACATTTATCTCACCGTGAGACAAGGTGGTCGATGCCTTCATGAAAAAATGTTTGTGATTGACTATGGAACCATGGTTGTACCCAGGCATGCATCTCCTTGTCCAAAGCAAATTGACAGCCACAATTGTCTTTCTTCAGGGCTCAAAAAAAATTCAGAAATTGCATGGGGAGAGATCGGGACTGTATGCAGGTCTGCAAGGGCTTCCTAGTGAAACTTATGCAGCATACTGGAAACAACATTGGCAAAATGTAGGCCAACCCATAAGTTTTGCTGGGACGCCCTTACACATCCTCCGTACACGTACAGTCCTGATCTGCATTTTGCCCGGCGTGTCTAGCAGGAACCAAAAGACAATAGAGTGGATACTGGAGCCTTCATCTTGGCCTTGGAAGGTGACTGATTGCCTGAGAAGGTCAAGGTAATGGTGTATCGCTGTGATGTCAAGCTGTAGATTCCTCCTCCCTTGTTGTGCTACAAATGCATGCAATCTGGACACATGTTTGTGTTGCAATGCCAGCCTTGCAATGCCAGCCAGTAGAGATTGTGCCCATCAGTTGCGCATGAATGCTGCTTGTGTCACTTCCCCATCTGTGACAATTGTGGGGATCACCATTCCTCCTGCTCACCAAACTGCATCATTTTGAAACGCAAAAAGAAAATCCAGAAATATTGAACCTTGAGTGCCTCACATATCAAGAGGCCAAGAAGCAATATGATTGCCTACATCCGATGCATATGACAGTGGTGTATGCTACTGCTTTGACGATGTTTACTGTCTATGCCATCGCCCTCCATGTCTTCTACGTGTAACCCTCAAGGGCTGCTTGACTGTATCCATTCCCATGGGGGTCCTCCTCCTTCTGGTTCCTCCACACACCCTTTGTGAATGTCGACATCAGTCTCCAACCTCCACCTGGAGAAGCAACATCTCCTCTACCACCCCTTACGAGGAAGGAGTCTCTTGGGGCACTCCCTTCCCAGGACTGCTGACCTGGAACCAGATGCCACAGCATGTGATTCAAAGAGCCACAGTTTGCAGGTTGTAGCACTTCATGTTCCTGATCTGTCTCAGAATATCGGGCAGAAAAGCCTTTGCAGAAGTCTAGATCATCTAAGGACAAATACAACAAGAAGTAGTTCAACTAGTAGTAGTTCACCAAAAAGAGGTAGGTTCCGACAGCCACTGTGCCACCAGACCCCACACATATTTGAGGCAGCATTTCTGGTGGCCCTGACATTGTCTCCCCCCCCCCCCCAAGCACCCTGATTTGGAATTCATGTGTATTGATGATGTATCTTATCCACCAGTGGCAGTAGGCAGCATTGAGGCATGGCCTGTCTCCTTGGTCCCTTCATGCTTTCACAGGATACTAATAGTGTGATCCTCCATTGGAACTGTAGCAGTTTTTTCCCCACTTGGCTGAGCTACAACATCTTTTGTGCACTTCCCATTTTTACATTGTTCTCCAGGAACCTTGTTTCCCAGCAATGCAGACCCCTACCCGCCGCAGCTGTCAGGGCTATTTTAAGAATTGGAGTGACTGTAAATGAGCATCGAGTGGTATTTGCAATTACATTCTGGCTCTGTCTACAGCAAACACACTTTACTCAACACAACTTTGGAAGCTGTGGCTGTTTGTGTGAAGACATATCTGGAATTTAGTATTGGTTAAATCAGTCTTGGTTGCAATTTTAGTTTTTTATTTTTCAACTACGCGTTTCGCCTTATTTAGGCATCTTCAGGTTATCTTAATTTGGTTTTTTTTTTTAAGCAGGATCCTTTAGTCAGTCAGGGCATCGTCGAATATGGCCGCGAGTTTTTACTGAGTTTAACTAAGGCAATTTTAGCCTGATATATTCGACGATGCTCTTTGCCTACACTGACTAAAGGATCCTCCTAAGAAATACCAAATTAAGATAACCTGAAGATGCCTAAATAAGGTGAAATGCGTAGTTGAAAAATAAAAAACTAAAATTGCAACCAAGACTGATTTTAACCAATACTGTTAAGCACTGGTTTGCTGTATGCCACATATGGATTGGAAGAATTTCTATCTGGAATTTACCATCTGTAATGGTATCTCACTCCCTATGATGAGGTGTCCCTAAGTGCATTATCTGCACTGTTTTCTCAGCTCGCCCTGCCCTTCCCAATACTGGTTGACTTCAATGCCCACAACCTTTGTGGAGTAGAACTACAACCACTGGCCATGGTAAACCTGTCAAAAAATTGCTCAGAGCTCGGTCTTTGACTCTTAAACAGTGGTGTTTTCACACGCTTCTGTGTGGTATATGGGTCTTATTTGGCCACCGACCTTTCCATTTGCAGCTCAGGTCTTCTCCCATCCATCCATTGGAGAATTTGTGATGACCTATGCAACAGTGATCATGAAACTTCCTGACAGATTAAAACTGTGTGCCGGACCAAGACTTGAACCCGAGACCTTTGTCTTTCGCGGGCAAGTGCTCTACCAACTGGCAAAAGTAAAGCTGTGAGGACAGGGCATGAGTCGTGCTTGGGTAGCTCAGTTGGTAGAGCACTTGCCTGCGAAAGGCAAAGGTCCCGAGTTCGAGTCTCGGTCCGGCACATAGTTTCAATCTGCCAGCACACTCTCCGCTGCAGAGTGAAAATCTCATTCCGGAAACAGTGATCATGTTCTGATCTTTTGACCCTCTCTCAGCGTCAGTTGCCTGGGTGTCTACCCGGATGGGCTCTTTCCAAAGCTGATTGGAGTACTTTCACCACTGCCACCACCCATTGCACCCCACCACATGGAGGTATAGATGTGGTTTTCCAGAGTGCAACTGCAGCCATTCTGTTGGCACTTAGTCCGCGAGCCCCTCTGCCTTGGGATGCCCCCATCAGAAGACAGCACGTTGGTGGACCCTGAAATCACCCTGGTCATTAGAGACTGCAGGCAGGTTCTCCAATGCCATAAGTGACATCCATTGATAGAGTACCTCATTGCATTTAAACAGCTCCGTGCCTCGGTCTGCCACCTCATAAAATGACAGAAACACACATTCTGGGAGTGGTATGTTGCTAATATTGGGCCACAGCCCTGCTTTGCAAGTTTGGGCGAAGATTCTATGCCTCTGTGGACACCAGTACCCCATGATGTACCTGGAATTCCTGTGAATGGTGAGTCTACACTGACCCAGAAGCTGTTGCTGAACATTTTGCTTTTCATTATGCCCGAGTGTCTGTGTCTGAGAATTATCAGCCTGCACTTCATGTCCTCAAACACGATAGGACAACTTCCATTCCAATGTACTACATGTCATCTGGAATCTTGAAATGCTCCTTTCAGAGAAGGGAATTCCTCAGTGCCCTAGCCCTTTGCCGATGTCATATCTTTGCCATTTGCAACTGTATCTGGAGCAAGGGTGAGTCCCAGCACTGAAACTCAGTGAACATCCCCTTCAGATAGGCAGCTATCACCCATGAAGCCTCCCTAATGTTCCCTGCAAGTTATTGGAATGGATGGTGAGCTGACAGCTGTGATGGTATGTTGAATCTTGGGATCCTTTGGCTCCATCCCCAGGGCAGTTTCCCCCCTGCATGTCTGGGGGTTAGAATAGGCCCAAGGTATTCATGCCTGTCGTAAGAGGCAACTAAAAGGAGTCTCACACGTTTCGGCCTTTATATGAAGATCCCCTGTAGGGTTTGACCTCCATTTTTCAAAATTGTCCTGAAGAGCAAGCCAATTGGAGAATGGTGCCTTACATGGTGCATCATGTCCATCATGCATTGAGATCTTTAGCCCACTTTCTTGTCATGGCATTGCAGTCATGCTCATCCTCCATGTCTTGAGCAAGGACAGCTTCATGGGTGCATTTACCTTGACCCACTATGCAGTGTCATTTTTTTGCAACAATGATGACCATGGAATTCTTTGTACCTCATATCCAGCACCCCATGTGGGTCTGGGGGTTACAATAGGCCTGAGATATTCCTGCCTATCATAAGAGGTAACTAAAAGGAGTCTCACATGTTTCGACCTTTATGTGATGGTCCCCTGTAGGGTTTGACCTACATTTTTCAAAATTTTCTCGAAGTACGAGCCAATTGGGGAAGGGCGCCTTACATGGTCCACTGTGTCCATCATGTGCTGAGACCTATCGCATCCTTCGTCAATGTGGATCTGCACTTTCCGCTTATTCTCCAACTGTCGGGCGAGGTCACTCTCCTGGGTGCGTATTTTTCCATCAACTGTACAGTATCGTTTTCTATGGTGATGATGATAATGGACTTCTCTGCTTGGTTGCACCTGATATCCAGCACGGTAGCCAGTCTGTTGTGGTGGGGCTACCATGTACCCTGTTGGTTGTAGCCTGCTGACCACCCAGGGATCGCTCTGCTGATGCCTGCGCCGTTAACTACCCATGTATGCCGAGGAGTGGATGCCCGTCACCCTGGGGTATCGGGACTCCTGGCAATGGCCATCCTGCCAGGTGGCCTTTGCTGTGGCTGGGTGGCACCCATGGGGAGGGCTCCTGGTTGGAATGGGTGGCGTCAGGGTGGATGACACGCAATGAAGTGTAGTACATCATCTCTTGTTGGAGGTCAAACACCAGCAGTCTCTAAGCATTCACAGGCTCAATTCAACGCACAAAAGTACAACACCAAATAGTTCCCCTCCCTGGCCACAACATGGGAGGAATGTCAGGCTAAGGATGGCAGCAGCTCTTATTTGCCCCAGTACCTTGTATGTTCGAGATTTGATGAGGAATCTTTCATGACCATGAAGCCTCAGTTTTTTGTTGAGCATTTAGAGGACAATTTTGGGGAGGTGGAGGGCTGGTCCAAAATGAGATCTGGATCAATATTGATCAAAACAGCATCCTCTGCCCAGTCACAGGTGTTACTCACTTGTGACAAGCTGAGGGATGTTTCTGTAAACATCATGCCGCATAAGAGCTTAAATATGGTCCAGGGTATCATATTTCACACTGACCTTCTTTTGCAATCTGATGGTGAGCTGCATGCCAATTTAGAATGGTGGGGTGTACTTTTTGTTCGGCGTGAAAGGAAAATCATGGAGTACAAGACCCTGGACCGATTGACCTACACTGAGGCTAAGAGAAAATTTGAACACCTGCAAAATGCTGTACGTATGACATCGTCTTACTCCGTTGCTACAACAGTTGTAGCCCCATCAGCTCTGCCAACTCCAGTCACCTCTCAGAGCTGGAAGACTACACCTGCCCCCTTGATCGGGAAGGGGGGGGGGGCATACCCTCCATGCTCCCTGTTGCTCCTGCGCACATACTTCAAGAGCAACATCCCCCAATCATTGAGGATATGAGTCCTCACTTCTGCACCTGAGAAGTGTAAGTCTTCTCTTGCTAGGAAAGGGGGGGGGGGGGGGGAGTGCCATGGGTCACACTCTTCCCAGGTTTCTACAAGTGGGAAAGACGACACCCACCAGTGGCCGAAGAGTCCAAAAGCAGCTGGTCGTAGGGCTTCATGCGCATCTTCAATCCTGGAGACTGAATCAGTGAAGTGCTCCCAGCCAGGGAAACCCAAGGAGCAGCGAGAGAAATCCAAAAAGATTATCCCCAAGACCAAGGGAATTGCAATGGCACCCACACCACCGCTACCTACAAGCTCTGCATCTGCAGATGAGGTGAAGATTCTGGAGTCCGTTGAGGACCTAGACCTCGCCAGACCCTCAGACACAATGGATATAGACTGCTCAGGCAGTAAGTCGTTGGAAGCAGGTGACCATGAGAGGTAAACTGCCTCATTGATTGTTCTATGCCTTCCCATTCTCACGATGACATCATCCTCCAGTGGAATTGTGGCGGTTTTTTCAATTGCCTGGCTGAGCTATGGCAACTGTTAAGCTTTACACCTGCTTTCTGTATTGCCCTCCAGGAAACCTGGTTCCCGGCAATGCAGACCCCTGCCCTCTTATGGATATAAGAGATATTACAGGAACCGTAGTGACTATAATCGAGTGTCAGGTGGAGTTTGCGTTTATGTCCTAAACTCAGTCTGTAGTGAAACTGTGCCCCTTCAAACCCCTCTTTAAGCTGTGGCTGTCAGAATAAGGACGATGCAGGAAATAACTGTCTGCTACGTATATCTGCCTCCAGATGGTGCAGTACCCCTGAAAGTATTAGCTGCACCAATTAGTCAACTCCATAAACCTTTCCTACTTTTGGGAGATTTTAAAACCCATAACCCCCTTGTGCGGTGGCACTGTGCTTACTCACCGAGGCAGAGACGTCAAAAATTTACTTTTGCAGTTTGACCTCTACCTCTTAAATACTGGGGCTGTCACACATTTCATTGTGGTTCTTGGTAGTTACTTGGCCATTCCCCAGCCTTTCACACTCTCCGATGATGGCTGGAAGGGTAAGTTCTCTCATTCACTACATGCCCCAGTGAATCCTATATAACACACCATTTACAAAGTGAGAACTACTCAGTGCCCTTGCACATTGCCCTGACACTGCTCCTGGGCCAGATCAGATCCACAGTGAGATGACTGAACATCTCCTCATCATCTTCGACCAGATCTGGTGCAATGGCATTTTTCCTTTGCAATGGCAGGAGAGCACCACCATTCCGGTGCTGAAACCCAATAAAAACCCACTTGATGTGGATAGCTATCGGCCCTTTAGCTTCATCAACATTCTTTGTAAGCTGCTGGAATGTCCACCAGGGTCGCTTAACCACTGATAATCTTGTGTCCCTCGAGTCTGCCATCCAAGCATCTTTTCCAGATGCCAACACATGGTTGCCGTCTTTTTTTATTTACAAAAAGCGTATGATGTGACCTGTCGAAATCATATCCTTTCCACATTATGTGAATGGGGTCTCCGAGACCCGCTCCAGAGTTTTATCCAAAATTTCCTGTCGCGTTGTATTTTCCATGTCCAAGTTGGTGCCTCCCATAGTTCCCCCCATATCCAGGAGAATGGGGTCCCACAGGGCTCTGTATTGAGTATTGAGTGTATCTGTATATTTAGTGGCCATTACTGGTCTAGCAGCAACTGTAGGGCCATCCGTCTCACCTTCTCTGTATGCAGAAGACTTCTGCATTTCGTACTGCTCCACCAGTACTGGTGCTGCTGAGCGGCGCCTACAGGGAGCCATCCACAAGGTGCAGTTATAGGCTCTAGCCACCGGTTTCCAGTTTTCAGCCGCAAAGTCATGTGTTACGCACTTCTGTCAGCATCGTACCGCACTTCTGTCAGCATCGTACCGTTCATCTGGAACCAGAACTTTATCTTAAATGATGATCTATTCACTTTAGAGGAGACATATCGATTCTTAGGACTGGTTTTCGATGCCCCATTGACTTGGCTTCGTCACCTTCGTCAGCTTAAGTGGAAGTGCTTCTGGAACTCAGGTGGGAGTCTCTGGAGGAAAGGAGGCGTTCTTTTTGTGAATCGCTACTGAGGAAATTTAGAGAACCAGCATTTGAGGATGACTGCAGTACAGTTTTACTGCCGCCAACTTATATTTCGCGGAAAGACCACAAAGGTAAGATAAGAGAGGCTTGTACAGAGGCATATAGCCACTCATTTTTCCCTCGTTCTGCTTGGGAGTGGAACAGGGAGAGAAGATGCTAGTTGTGGTACAAGGGACCCTCAACCACGCACCATATGGTGGATTGCAGAGTATGTATGTAGATGTAGATAGAGGCCCCCAGGTTATATTAAACTTTCCAGTGTGGTTTTCAGGACACAAATTTTCTTGGAGTACCAGTACTGTATTATCTCAGGTTTAGTTCTTTTTTATGGCATAATGCCATACGTCCAAAAAGATAACAACATCCACTTGAAATTCTACAAACAGTTGACACTAGCCAATAGTGTTCCAAATAAATTGACTGCCTCTGTGAAAAAGATTAATTAATGCAATTTTTTTTTAGCAAATCAACAAAAGTAACTTCATTGTTCTGCAAGGCAATTAATTTCCGACTGCCTCTGGCAAGTGTGGCCGAGCGGTTCTAGGCACTTTAGTCTGGAACCGCGGGACAGCTGTGGTCACAGGTTCAAATCGTGCCTCGGGCACAGATGTGTGTGATGTCCTTAGGTTAGTTAGGTTTAAGTAGTTCTAAGTTCTAAGGGACTGATGACCTCAGCTGTTAAGTCCCATAGTGCTCAGAGCTATTTTGAACCATCCAGCTGCCAGAAACCTGGAAATAAAATAAAATCAGAAAACTGAAACTAAAAACATATTTTAGCCTTCCATAATGATGTGAATATTTTAATTCACTTTATAGCCCCCGGCCATAGAAATCTACACTACTGGCCATTAAAATTGCTACACTACGAAGATGACGTGCTACAGATGCGAAATTTAACCGACAGGAAGAAGATGCTGTGATTTGCAAATGATTAGCTTTTCAGAGCATTCACACAAGGTTGGCGCTGGTGGTGACACCTACAACATGCTGACATGAGGAAAGTTTCCAACCGATTTCCCACACACAAACAGCAGTTGACCAGCGTTACCTGGTGAAACGTTGTGATGCCTTGTGTAAGGAGGAGAAATGTGTACCATCACGTTTCCGACTTTGATAAAGGTCAGATTGTAGACTATCGTGATTGCGGTTTATTGTGTCACGACATTGCTGCTCGCGTTGGTCGAGATCCAATGACTGTTAGCAGAATATAGAATCGGTGGGTTCAGGAGGGTAATATGGAATGCCTTGCTGGATCCCAACGGCCTCGTATCACTAGCAGTCGAGATGACAGGCATCTTATCCGCATGGCTGTAACAGATCCTGCAGCTACGTCTCGATCCCTCAGTCAACAGATGGGGACGTTTGTAAGACAACAACCATCTGCACGAACAGTTCGACGACGTTTGCAGCAGCATGGACTATCAGCTTGGAGACCATGGCTGCGATTACCCTTGATGCTGCATCACAGACAGGAGCGCCTGCGATGGTGCACTCAACGACAAACCTGTGTGTACAAATGGAAAAATGTCATTTTTTCGGATGAATCCAGGTTCTGTTTACAGCATCATGATAGTCGCATCCGTGTTTGGCGACAACGCGATGAACGCACATTGGAAGCGTGTATTCGTCATCGCCATACTGGTGTATCACCCGGCCTGATGGTATGGGGTGCCATTGGTTACACATCTCGGTCACCTCTTGCTCACATTGACGGCACTTTGAACAGTGGATGTTACATTTCAGATGTGTTACGACCCGTGGCTCTACCCTTCATTCGATCCCTGCGAAACCTTACATTTCAGCAGGATAATGCACGACCGCATGTTGCAGGTCCTGTAAAGGCCTTTCTGGATACAGAAAATGTTCGACTGCTGCCCTGGCCAGCACATTCTCCAGATCTCTCACCAATTGAAAACCTCTGGTCAATGGTGGCCGAGCAACTGGCTCATCACAATACGCCAGTCACTACTGTTGATGAACTGTGGTATCGTGTTGAAGCTGCATGGGCAGCTGTACCTGTACACGCCATCCAAGTTCTATTCGACTCAATGCCAAGGTGTATCAAGGCCATTATTATGGCCAGAGGTGGTTGTTGTGGATACTGATCTCTCAGGATCTATGCACCCAAATGGCGTGAAAATGTAATCACATGTCAGTTCTAGTATAATATATTTGTCCAATGAATACCCGTTTATCATCTGCATTTCTTCTTGGTGTAGCAATTTTAATGGCCAGTAGTGTATTTTGTTCTTGAGAGCTGTACACCAAGAGGAAACAGCAAAATCATTTAATGTAAACAAGATTCATGTAAAGACTACTACTCATCCCACTACAAGTCAGATTGCTCTACGCATACGTGAATTTGGCAGCTTGGATGCACCAGAAAAATGTTTCCGGTTAGCATCTAGCTGCTTGTTGCTACTGCTGATACATCTCGTGTCTAGTTACCTTGGATACAGCTAACAGCCACACTTAAGGTAGCCAGAACTGGGAGAAGGTACTGCTTATACATGACTCAACTGCACACATGCATGAACCTGCTGCCAACTGCTCAAACGAACCCTAATGTTAACCATTGTGATGCCATGCCCATCATCCTAAAGCCTTTGACACATTTTGCTGTTAGCAGATGCTTGTGTGTGCACTCTGTTTTGTTGCTGTAAATAGTGCATTTCCTTTACAACTTCAGTTTTATTTATTTTTTCCCTTGTTTAGGTTTTATTGCTGCAGTATTATATTGCAGTAACGGGCTAAAGTAAAATTCTTTGTTAGAGTATCAGTTCTTACAAGTTAAAACTATAAAAATTTAACTGAAAACTAGTACAATGAAAAAATTCCCAGGTTTTTCCCAGTTGTCGTGTAACGTATATACCCTGATGATGTTTTACTGACTGTAGTATGTGTAATTCTGAACAAAGAGTTTCGATGTGGCAAACAGTGTAGCCTGAGAGTGGGGATAATGGTCGCAGAACTTAGAACTATTAGTGTGAGCCAGACAGCATGGTTGGAACGAGCATGTGAGATTGTGGTAAGGAAGGGGAATGACAGACTTCAGTTTATTGGGAGTATTTCAGAAATGTGTGGTTCATCTGTAAAGGAGATTGCACGAAGGACACTTGTGGGACCTGCTGTTGAGTATTGCTCGAGCATTTGATCTGTACCAGGTCATATTAAAAAGGAAGACAGTGAAGCAATTCAAAGATTCGTCACCAGCAGGTTTGAACAACATGCAAGTGTCACTGAAATGCTTTGCGAACTCAAATGGGAATGCCTGGAGGGAAGGTGACGTTCTTTTCACGTAACTGTATTGAGTATATTTGGAGAACCAGCATCTGAAACTGACTGCAGAAAATTCTACTGCCACCAACATGCATTTCGTGTAAGGACCTCAATGATACAGGAAATTTGTGAGTGGAACAGGAAAGGAAACGACCTGCAGTGGTACAGGGTACCTTCCGCCACACATCATACGGCGGCTTGTAGAGTATGTATGTAGATGTAGAACTATTGTCTCTGTAACAGTTTGTGCATTTGTGTTCTGCAACAAACAATTACGCAGAGGTGAGGTGGAGCATCACAGTCGAATTTGGAGTAAATGCCCCTCCGTGTTAACAATCTCCAGAATAAAAATTAAATTTTATGCTACTAGTAGTGTTTTTCATGTGAAGGGTACGTCCAGAGAGTTGTATATTTCACATACAATACTGCAGAGAATAATGAAGAATCAGAAATTAAGGCCACATCATGCTCATTTGATAAATGATTTTAATGATGATGATCCAGATAAGCATTTTGAGTTTGTAGAAAAATGGCTGGGAATGCTGAACGAAAATCAAGGTTTGGGAGAACATGTCAATATGTTTTAAAGAACAAAGTGTATCAACATCAGATATGCAACTTGGCAAAACTACAAGAAGTTATCACAAAGAGTTCCACAGGATACCAGTACAGGTGTGTCAAACTGCTATGTGATAATGCTCTTCATCTCCGTAAGACACACTAATAAATCAGAACAAATACATTTCACAATTATTCAAACAACACAAAATGGCAAACAATTTGCTTGTAGCACACTAACACAGTCCATAAAATAATAGGATCATATTTGGAGAGTGTGTTGGTGGACCATGCGCTGAAGAGCAGAGATTAAATTTCTTGTGAGGAAAGGTATGAGAGTAACTTGCTTGTCTTCAAGTTTATGTTACTGGATTCTTCACCACAATCTTTGAAACATCATATACATAATTATGGGCCAGCCTATATAATCTACATCTAAACTCTGCTAACAACAGTGCATAGCAGAGGATACTTCTCACTGTAAAGGGTTATTAGGGCTTCTTCCCATTCCATTCGCATATGGAGTGTGGGAAGAGCGATAGATTAAAGTCCATACAAAACTGGAAGCACAAGTTAGAGTAGTATTCTGCTACAAGCAACTCTTAAGATAGACTTAATGTGATAAATGAGATACACACGGCATCCAAGGCTTTAGGATATACCATTCTCTCTTCTCTCATGCACTCATGAAACTAGGCCACATTCTATACAAAGATATAAACACAGTCATTTAGTCTCTGTAAACTTTTGAAGACTGTTTTCAATTAATAAAAGTGCAAAAAATAAAACAACTTCCCACAACACACAATATCCACAAACAGGAAAGGAATACAAATGAAGTGTAACTGAACATCAATTTGCAAAACCATGCATGAAAATATTTTTATTTTATTTTTTTTTCTTTGTTACCTCACTCAAACAATTAGATTGATTATTAACCCCAGATTTAATAATCAAACTTTTTTTTCTGTCATTTCCATGAAATTTCTTCTAAGTGTGCATTCCTAATATTTGTGCTGTCCCACATTAACTTTGATGAACTGTATTTATCACTCAACTGTTCTTTTTTTTTCATTTTTTGTAACAAAACTGACTGACAAGTATTCAGAATAACAGGATACTTTCACAGTGTTTGTAACTGCACATTACGCAACAATATAAGACACATTTGTAAATCAAACCAAATAAATTTCACAGTTATTCAAATAACCTAAAATGTAACATTTCATTGAAAAATCACAAAATGACAAACAAATTGCTCATAGCACACTCATACAATACATACAGCAACAAGATCAGATTTGAGATCTCTTTTTCTTTCCAATACATTAACTGATAAATATTGTAGGCACACCAAACACTTGGAAGTTACACACCATGCTTGAAGATGTTTTTTAATTGTTTCAATAAATAATGCAAGAATCCACCCAGCTTAACTTCAGAGTACTAAATGTTTTGCACAAAATATAAGCTTTATGTATCAATGAGATGGATCCACAAGGTGCATACTTGAAGCTGCAAAGTACCATAATGTGTACTGACTAATGGAAGAAAAAGAAGATTCTTATACAGAAAATAGGTACTGGTAACTGGGTGAGCAATCAAATAAATGTAATGAAAATAGTACATCCAAATATTTCCCAACAGAAAGTGGCTCATCAGCTTGCAATACATTTCCAAAAGGTTTGTTTATACCTTACATCACACTGAAACATCCATGCAAGCAATAATTTACTTGATTACAAAGGGAGATCAAATGTAGAACATTTGCATAGGAATATCAATACCACACATATCCATATTACACAATGACATATTAAGCCAAAAAAATTGTCAACATAATATACTGTAAGACTGATTGTGTCTTTTGTCCATTTATTAGCCATGAAGTCCTGTAAATTAGTGAAAATTATTTGGAGAAAGACAATTTATTTCATTGAGTTGCACTGGTTAATTAAATGAGTAAAGAATCCTAGGACCAAGGAAATTCATTCTGAGGTAAATTCTTTCCATATAACTGCAAAATCAGCTCACCATAATGTGTATGGGGAAAAAAAAAAAAAAAAAAAAGAAAGAGAGAGCGCAAGTAATTTTTGTTAAGACAAAAAGATAACTAAGTTTTCATGTTTTATCGTATCTCTCAATCACGCATTTTGATACCTCACGTAGGATTTAAAATTATCTGCTGTTGTGAAATAGCGTCCCTCAGACTAATGCCATTGGCAGATGTGATCTTAATTACTTTGCATCATGGCACTGATTTCTGACCCGAGTTTCCTTCATTGTGTTATTATAAAACAAACTAAACTGACAACTGCCACAAGCTGATACAAATTCTAAGGCAACTTTACACGTATAGCTATCAGATCACAGAACCATCCAGTGAAACAGTATCTCTGAATCACTCATAACAAATCTTTTAACACCACAAGCTTGCATCACACTGTTATGATACGTGGGAAGTGCTGTATGGTAGTTCTGCATTTGTCCCATTATCTGTTACAAGCAAAGGCACCTCACTCATGACTTGCTGACTTGGAATGTGCAGCACACTATTTGGAAGTAAAAGAGATGAGGTGGTTGTAGTTCTTATTTCCTCCTGCACTAATTTATGTTCTAATGTATCACTTTTCGTGTTTGTCTTCTTCCACAATTTGCTTGCAAGGTATTCTATCAGCAGTTGCACAACACTGTTTATGATGCCTGTAACAGGAGAGTTGAAACTTGTTAAGTATTTTATTAATCTCATTGATAGCATAGCAACATTATTCTGCTAATTTATACTTCACTTCATACACTAATGTTTAATTTAGAAAAGTGTTGTATGTATAACACTTTGAAGTGTGAGCTCTCAAAACAGAGTGTCTTTCAATATGTGACAGAAATAGTTTGTGATGCACACAAAGCCTTTCTCCTGCATTTATTAGGTTTGCAGTCATTTCTTGTTTGAATAACATTCACCAGCCTGTACGTGTAATCTGCAATGAATGAGGACAGTCTTCTGGACTTACAGAATTCAGAATTTTACTACATTCAAGGCCACTATGCTAAAGCTAGGAGCTAACTCTAGTTACCCAATTAATTAAAATGGGATAACAATATTTTTACTCTTTAGTAGAGCACATGCTGTAATGAATTTGTGTGTTAAAACTGTGTTGTGTCTGGAATTCAACCAAGGTCTATGCCTGTTGTATACAGAGCACTAGCAGTTCCATTATTTATTATGACCTCATAAACTGACTTAAATGCTTCAACTTGCCACTAGTTACTCTTCAAAATTTTCAAAATCCATACTCCCAAAACACAGCAGAGAATTTCTCTTAATGAAAACCCCAAGGATGTTAATGAAATGAGATATTCCTGCAGTTTACTGGGACATACACAGTAATAAGTTGGTCCGTGAGGCATGCTTGGATAATACAATTGGTAGTATGCTACCTGTGAAAGGCAAGAACCTGGATCAAAGTACGATACTGAAGATGAACTACAGAGTATGTGTGAACCATTAAGTTTCAGGTGTGCAGCTGCAATAGCTCCACCTCCTTCACTGACTGTATATTTTTTGACCATTTTCTGAGGGTGCCAACAGACCATTTAAATTGCAACATAAAGCTGCACAGGAGGCCTTATACTATTACAAATAACTGAGCATCCCTTTATCATCACTTTATATTGCTTGCTGCTGAAATTTTTTATTAAGTATTTTGGGCATGGGCCATCATCAGAATATCAGGAAAAAAACCTTAATACAGGGTATCATGTTAAATGGTGTCTATTGCAACATTGGTGCTCAACATTTTATGATAGGTACCATCTGACATGATCATCAGAATATCATACAAAAATCTTAATACAGGTCATCATGTCAAAAGGTATCTACAGTAGCACTGGTGCTCAACAGTGTTACAATACATACCGTTTGACATGATACTCTATAATAAGGTTTTTCTCTGACATTCTGAGAATGGGCCATACCCAAAATATGTTAATAAAATTTTAAAAAGCAGACTCTTGCTATTTGTGACCTAAAGTGGTGGTAAGGACATTCTCAGTTAGCCAACAGACTGACATTACTGTGGTAGGTCCATGTTATGCTTAGCTACATGTTTACTTATGCAGGGCCTTGAAGAAAGGTCACTGTATTATACAGATTTGAAATCTGCAGTATTTTGGATGTATATTCATGAAGTCTATAGTGCAATTCCATGGCAAAGAACTATTACATGTAATCAAAATATCCACGGGTATGCTGCCGGTCTATAGTGTCCAACGAGCACAATATTTCGGCGATCAAACATGTCGCCATCATCAGGTGAACTGATGGACTGAGCTCCTGTGAACGTGCCGGCACGGAGATCCGTACGCTATGGCTGCTCAGAGGGAACTGGGTTTGGTCGCGGCGGCGGCCGATTTAAATACCCTCCGCCCGCGGCGCGCTCCCTTCGCCGTCCGCGCCCAGCGCCACGGTCGCGCGGTGGAACAGATTGCGACGGCGTCTGAGATGACATCGGTGTGATGGCTCTGTCCGCCGTGGTCGTCACAACTATACGTCTGCTCGATTTACTCTTGATTAACCCGATCGCTGGTTCCCAAGCCTTGCTAAGATTATAGCCACAGTCCCGGTTTATGAGGTCGTCATTGGTGCGAATTTCGATGCCCTCTCTAACAACGCTGTCCCAGTATCTCGACGTCTGTACCAGAATCCTCGTGCGAAGGGAGCGCGCTGCGGGCGGAGGGTATTTAAATCGGCCGCCGCCGCGACCGAACCCAGTTCCCTCTGAGCAGCCATAGCGTACGGATCTCCGTGCCGGCACGTTCACAGGAGCTCAGTCCGTCAGTTCACCTGATGATGGCGACATGTTTGATCGCCGAAATATTGTGCCCTTTGGACACTATAGACCGGCAGCATACCCGTGGATATTTTGATTATCAAATACGCCGGGAGAAACTCAAGAATCACAACTATTACATGTGTTTTTGAACCAACCACTTTTAATCCATGAAACTATACTATGGAAGTCTTAAAGATGGTTAGCTGCCATTTTTGGAAATTTTGTTACACTGTAATGATGTAGAACATATAGTGTATCACAATCTAATCAACTAGGATTTGTATCGGCAAGTAAATAGCTGCCTCCATCTTCATAGAGCACTGACATCCCAAAAATTTTGGAGCATGTAGTATTGCTGATAAGAACAGGCTTCTATATAAAACTGCTTTCCATCCTATCTAACTAAACGGATGCAGAGTATTGCATTACTAAACTCAGGTCATTCACCACTTTACACATACACACAAAGACGCATTTCTCTGGCGACTCAGTACCCCCCAGAACTGGAGAAACTGAATCACATCCTCCACCACAGTTTCGATTACCTTTCCTTCTGCCCTGAAGTGAGGAATATCCTTCCCATCCCACCGACAGAGTCCTCACAGATGCAGTACGGCATCTTTCCCCTCCCCACCTCATGCCTCCTCCTTATCCCCACCACACACCCAAGCGCACTGCTGCACATGTCGGATGGAGTCAGAGTCTGCAGTTTGGCCCCAGTTCTTGGAGACAGTAGTCTCGTGTGTGCGTGCGTGTTTTCTATTGCGTAAAAGTGACTTTTTTGTCAAAAAGCTTAAATGTTTAGCTGTCTTTTTCGTTGTGCCTGTCTGGGACTCAACACCACCTCTATGCAGTGGGTAGCAATCTGCAGTTTACACTACATTTTAAATATGTGCAATGTTGCTAAGCTGACTTTGTGTGTATTTTGTTATGATGCCACTGTGGCTCCATTATATTAGGACACACTGTAAAACAGAAATGCATCATCATATTTTAAGTCCATGTTTCAACATCTATGAGAGTAATACTTTTCATTATGTCATATTTTACTGTTTTAATATGTAAACTGTGCTTGTCCAATCCATCTTTGTCATTTTTGTTGTTATTTCACCCTGGACTTTCCATTGTTTAATACACTGACTAAGTAAACAGGTTAAAATCCTTGGCTTTCTTGCCATGTGATAGAAGTCCTTGTACATACAAAGGCCAGCTGGTATGTTTCATATCTCACCCAAGACAGGACCACTTCTCTGTTCTGCAATGGATGATTTGATCATCCACAATGTGGCAGTTTACAAGCTCCCATGTGAGTGTGGCTTCTCATACAGCACACAGATGACTCCAATTGTTCATGAGGAAGATGTTGAACATCAATGGTACATTTGTCTTCTACTGTCTGATAGAAGTGCTTGAGGCAGAACATTATATCAATACTGGCAATTCTGTGGCTATGTCAGCATCAAGCTTCTGGCATCTATTTCATTCTTTTAAGACTCAGCAGGTAAAGAGGCATGTCACAAAGAATTCAATCACTGAGGATAACATTTCAGGTTTAAAAATCTTGTAATCTTACCAATCCTTCAATCATCTCTTGAATTTATCCCTGTTTCACTGTCACTGATTTGATTTTAGTATCTGTTCTTCAGCCTGTCAGAAGACTTGCTTCTTTGTTGTCAAATACACATCTCTTGAGCTGTTAGCTTCTGTAGCTGCATGTGCCAAGGCATGGCACACAGGTTGAAAAAGCGACTACACCCACTGCTTCACTCTGCAGGCTCAGTCAGAAGATGGTCAGAAGATATACAGATAAAGACAGTATCTACACTTATACTCCTCAACTCATCTTTTGGTGTGTGTCGAAGTGTATAAACCACTGTTGATAAACTCAAATTTCTCTCATACACAAGCTGGATAACAAAACTTAATGAATCATCCATTATGCTGCAAAAATACATCATGTGCTTTGCTAAATGGTACATTTTTATTGCTTCAAAGTTAAAATAAATGATTTGTAGCATTCACAGAATCTTACTTGAATCCACTCACATTAATACTTTAGAACTGAATTTATTTATGTACGCAAAATTTTAGTGAGTGTAAAATATTAACAATTCTGTCACCTAGTGTAGCAAACATTACACAGTAAATTTTCTTGTTGTCATATCCTTTAAGGAACTAGTATATAATTGCCTCGCTCTTTTCCTATCCATTTATGAGTACACTTCATTATTTTTTAACTTCCTCTAACTTTGATACTACGAAACCATTTCAAAAGTTGTATACAATTATTTCAATATAAGGAGTTGGAAGTAGACTCAATGCAAAAGTCTCAGTGTAAAATGGCTGGTTCGACAGTTAGTTGTACTCGAATATAAATGTACTGATTAATATCTGGTGCAGATGTTTAGTTGGTATCCAATACAAAAATTGTCACTTACAAATTTTTAAGTCGCAATATGTTCATGTATAAAGCATAATAATTATCTTGCGTATTTATACCATAATTCTGCTGATATATATTTGTAACATCAACAATAATAAGGCTAGTGAAACAACTTACCAGAAGTTGTATAAATGCCACCAACAGACGCACAAAGTCGAACAATGAACTGTCCAAATGTATCCCTCTCTTGAATAACTTTCACTTTAAGTGCACTCATATCATACTTGAAGAAGATTCCTGGGATACCATGAGAACCTTTCATGTGATTGATTGGTCTCTCATGGTCTTTAACAGAATACTGATATGTAGTCATCCTTCTGAGGAAAGTGTCTACATCAGTGGGCACAACATCCACAAAATATTGATAAAGCATCATATCTGCAAAGAAGAAAAAAATAAAAACAATAAGTGTGACTGTAAACTTTCCCAGTGTATAGGGCTGCTGCTGATGAAAAGCTTTCGAGATTCCAGCCAGATAGCAGTGCTGAAAACTGGTAACAGGGTATCTGTTGTGACACCATCTTACAACTGTCTCATAAATTGGTACTAAGAATGTTACACCACCACTTGTCAAATACATAACACTTTTAGCACAACATATTTTGGGACCAAATTATCAAATACTATAAAACAATGAAACTAATCAATAAATCACAATATTACATGTACTGGCAATCACATGAAACTATTTATATTGTCATGTAGTGTAACACCATAGAGCTTCTATGCCATTAGGCACCATCAAAATTAAAATGCCAGCAGCAAGCAGTGTCATCCTCCACGGATGGGAGCCACCAAACTTCTCTGAATTAGTAGCTTGAATTTTATACTTTCTATTGGCCATTCTATATGGATGCACACGTTCCGTCACATGGGCAGTATTTGTTTTTAGAATTTTCTAATACTTGACATGTAATGTGGATAGATTTTATGATAGGCATTAGCATTTTTGGGGACTGTCACATTTGTGTTGCAGGAAAGTACTATCTTTGGTAGGCAAAAGCAGCTGCCTTTGGTTTACAACTGTGCCTTGAGAGTACAAAACACCAATGTGAGATGTTCTAGAAAGAGTTTTGTGTGTGGCAATGCATACCTGCTGCTGGGTTTTTACTTCCAACGGTGCCTAATGGCATAGAACAGTGGTTCGTAACCTGGGGTAATTACCCTCTGAGGGATAAAATGAAATTTTCTAAGGGAAAAAAAAGGAAAAAAAAATGGAGTTCAGCAGCGTTTGGCTCTCGAAACTGAACTATTTTCTAAAGATCATTATTATTATCAACTCTATTTCATAAAACTGTAATACTGACTACAATAGTTACCAATATTATTTTTTTTTTATTTCAAATGCTAGCATTAATGCGTGAGACAATGTGGTGGAGGTCACGGCTTGTGAAACGAATATATGTACAGCATCTTCCTTGTTCCTCACACAGTCCACCTACTGCACATATATTTTCTATTGTCCATCTGTGACAGTGAAATTCATACATACGTGCTTAAATATCTCATGAAAATTCCTTCTCCAATCTGTATGTAGTTCCACAGTGAACCAGTTCACTGCTTTATTATTATCACTTTTCTACAATAAAGGATCAAAATGAGACCACAATACAGCTGCAATTATGTAATGGCTACTACACTGCTGTGTGGCAGTGGTCACACGCAAAGCATCAGCAGCCTAAAGTCTTCCAATTTTTACCAGTCCAGGGGTAAAGAGTCCAGGAAAACAGTGGTACAGAAGCAGTAGGTACAGTGTACACTCTTTGGTCTGCCTGATTTTCAGATGTGGTTGCAGGGTTGTGAATGAATCAAGTGTCACTAGGGAGACGGTTGGTGCAGAGAAAGCACCTTTTGTAATAAATATCTACCATCAAAGAGGATAATTTGCTTTCTTTTCTGAGGAGGAGTTGTATATAGCACTCACAATGCATTGAGAATTACTTCAACTTTTTATAAATATAAATAAAATGTTGTTAGACTTAAGCAGTACCTATTGTCTCATTGATTCATTATTTTGGGATTTAATAAGGCACCTACAAAAACTAAATATCATTATTCTTTCATCATTAAAAAAATAAAAGTGTTCAAAGAAAATTCTTTTTCATTCTAATGTTTGATTACGTACTGATGTTGTCGATGGTGGGGTGTCTGCTAGCCAATATCTAATTGTACTCAGGGGTAATAGTATCAGAAAGGTTGGGAACTACTGACACAGAAGATTTGAGATATGTTATACTACAGGGTGATATAAATATTTTTATATGGTTGTCAGTATGTGTACTACTGTGATTTATTGAATGATGTCCATGTTTTATAACATCTGATAGTGAGACAATGTAGTCCCAAACTAGGGATCCAGCTCTTAGAAAAATAATGCTTAAAAAGTGTTAACAACACTGTTTAATACTTCTTGTGTTGATGTAACCTAGTAAATTAGCAGGAAAGAAATTATTTTGGGAAAAAAAGGGGGGCGGGGGGGCTGCTGCTTCCTCGGTTACAATAAAGAAAATATTCCAAGAAAATAGTTACCTATATCTCTAACACTTCTGCAACTACATTTATACTTTGCTGAACATCAAAGTACACACATTACATGTACTGGGGGAGCATGAGAAGAATGACAGATTTTACACATCTGCACACAATGTTATTACTTCAATTTTACTGTCACATGGAAGCAATATGTAGGGTGATGAAAATATCTGTCATTTCTGCATATAAAATCAGTGCCAGGCACTCTTTAATTATGTTTTCACAATATATTATGCAAACTTCTTTGAGTATGTATAAGTTTGTTTTTTAGGACATTTCTTGAACACACTGTCATGCGGTAAATAAGTCAGTGAGCATTTGTGATGCTCTTATTTCACTTAGTGTCTCCTGTTAGTCTGACACATTTATATGATCTTATAATTAAATTTTCCCCAAGACATTTAAGTCTAATTTTTATCTACTTTACATCTACCGTTAAAGACAAAGATGATGTAACTTACCAAACGAAAGCGTTGGTATGTTGATAGACACACAAACAAACACACACACAAAATTCAAGCTTTCGCAATCCACGGTTGCTTCATCAGGAAAGACGGAAGGAGAGGGAAAGACGAAAGGATGTGGGTTTTAAGGGAGAGGGTAAGGAGTCCTTCCAATCCCGGGAGCAGAAAGACTTACTTAGGGGGGAAAAAGGACAGGTATACACTCGCACACACACACATATCCATCCGGACATATACAGACACAAGCAGACATTTGTAAAGGCAAAGAGTTTGGGCAGAGATGTCAGTCGAGGCGGAAGTACAGAGGCAAAGATTCACCTGGTCCTACCCCAGATCCCATGCCACTTTCCTTGACGTTGACCTCCATCTGTCCAATGGCCAGCTTCACACATCCGTCCACATCAAACCCACCAACAAGCAACAGTATCTCCATTATGACAGCTGCCACCCATTCCATATCATACGGTCCCTTCCCTACAGCCTAGGTCTTCGAGGCAAACGAATCTGCTCCAGTCCAGAATCCCTGAACCATTACACAAACAACCTGAAAACAGGTTTTGCATCCCGCAACTGCCCTCCCGACCTGGTACAGAAGCAAATAACTTCATCCTCTCAAACCCAGAACCTCCCACAGAAGAACCCCAAAAGTGCCCCACTTTCCGGGGCTGGATCAGACTCTGAATGTGGCTCTCCAGCAGGGATATGACTTCCTCAAATCCTGCCCTGAAATGAGATCCATCCTTCATGAAATCCTCCCCACTCCACCAAGAGTGTCTTTCCGCCGTCCACCTAACCTTCATAACCTCTTGGTTCATCCCTATGAAATCCCCTACCCTCTGGCTCCTACCCTTGTAACCGCCCCTGGTGTAAAACCTGTCCCATGCACCCTCCCACCACCACCTACTCCAGTCCTGTAACCCGGAAGGTGTACACGATCAAAGGCAGAGCCACGTGTGAAAGCACCCACGTGATTTACCAACTGACCTGCCTACACTGTGAAGCTATCTATGTGGGAATGACCAGCAACAAACTGTCCATTCGCATGAATGGACACAGGCAGACAGTGTTTGTTGGTAATGAGGATCACCCTGTGGCTAAACATGCCTTGGTGCACGGCCAGCACATCTTGGCACAGTGTTAAACCATCCGGGTTATCTGGATACTTCCCACTAACACCAACCTGTCATAACTCCGGAGATGGGAACTGGCCCTTCAGTATATCCTCTCTTCCCGTTACCCACCAGGCCTCAACCTCCGCTAATTTCAAGTTGCTGCTGCTCATACCTCATCTGTCATTCAACAACATCTCTGCCTCTGTACTTCTGCCTCGGCTGGCATCTCAGTCCACACTCTTTGCCTTTACATATGTCTCCTTGTGTCTGTGTATGTGCGGACGGATATGGGTGTGTGTGCTCCATTCCCCCCAAATTCTCAAAATTCTAATCAACACAATCTGGAACCACAACACCCTAATTCAGTAGTTAACCTTACCTCCAAACCTCTCTCCCAATCCGAAACCTCTGTCCTATCCAGAGGCCTCACCTTCAGCCCTACTGCCAGATTCAACCAAACAGCACTCGTCAAAGATTTACTGTCCTACACTCGTACTCTCTGCTGGAAATATCACTTTGCCATGAAGAAAAATAATCCTAATCCCACTCCTAATGATCCAACTCCCCAAGACACTATCCAAATTGAACCCTGCCTGGAACAGTTCCGTCCTCCGTCACAGCGGGACCCACCTCCTCTTCCTCAAAATCGCCCTCTCCAAACCTTCCAGGAATTTCTCACTCCCAGCCTTGCTTCTCAATCCTTCTTGAAAAACTTTAATCCTACTCCCAACATCACCACTGCTGAAGCCCAGGCTATCCATGATCTGAAGGCTGACCAATCCATCGTCATTCTTCTGGCGGACAAGGGTTCCACGACCGTGGTACTTGATCGTCAGAAGTATGTGGATGAGAGACTGCGTCAGCATTCAGACAACACTACATACAAAGTTTGCCAAGGTAATCCCATTCCTGATGTCCAGGCAGAGCTTCAAGGAATCCTCAGAACCTTAGGCCCCCTACAAAACCTTTCACCTGACTCCATCAACCTCCTGACCCCACCGACACCTCACACCCCTACCTTCTACCTACTTCCTAAAATTCACAAACCCAATCATCCCGGCCACCCCATTGTAGCTGGTTACCAAGCCCCCACAGAACGTATCTCTGCCTATGTAGATCATCACCTTCAACCCATTACATGCAGTCTCCCATCCTTCATCAAAGACACCAACCACTTTCTCGAACGCCTGGAATCCTTACCTAATCTGGTACCCCTGGAAACCATCCTTGTAACCACTGATGCCACTTCCTTATACACAAATATTCTGCACGTCCAGGGCCTCGCTGCGATTGAGCACTTCCTTTCACGCCGATCACTTGCCACCCTACCTAAAACCTCTTTCCTCATTACCTAAGCCAGCTTCATCCTGACCCACAACTTCTTCACTTTCGAAGGCCAGACATACCAACAATTAAAGGGAACAGCCATGGGTACCAGGATGGCCCCCTCACACGCCAAACTATTCATGGGTTGCTTAGAGGAAGCCTTCTTGGTTACTCAGGCCTGCCAACCCAAAGTTTGGTACAGATTTATTCACAACATCTCACAGTGAAGAAGAACTCCAGAATTTCCTCTCCAACCTCAACTCCTTTGGTTCCATCAGATTCACCTGGTCCTACTCCAAATCCCATGCCACTTTCCTTGACGTTGACCTCCATCTGTCCAACCGTCAGCTTCACACATCTGTCCACATCAAACCCACCAACAAGCAACAGTACCTCCATTATGACAGCTGCCACCCATTCCATAACCAACGGTCCCTTCCCTACAGCCTAGGTCTTCGTGGCAAACGAATCTGCTTCAGTCCTGAACCCCTGAACCATTACACAAACAACCTGAAAACACCTTTCACATCCCGCAACTACCCTCCCAACCTGGTACAAAAGCAAATAACCAGAGCCACTTCCTCATCCCCTCAAACCCAGAACCTCCCACAGAAGAACCCCAAACATGCCCCACTTGTGACAGGATACTTTCCGGGACTGGATCAGACTCTGAATGTGGCTCTCCAGCAGGGATACGACTTCCTCAAATCCTGCCCTGAAATGAGATCCATCCCTCATGAAATCCTCCCCACTCCACCAAGAGTGTCTTTCTGCCGTCCACCTAACCTTCGTAACCTCTTGGTTCATCCCTATGAAATCCCCAAACCACCTTCCCTACCCTCTGGCTCCTACCCTTGTAACCGCCCCTGGTGTAAAACCTGTCCCATGCACCCTCCCACCACCACCTACTCCAGTCCTGTAACCCGGAAGGTGTACACGATCAAAGGCAGAGCCACGTGTGAAAGCACCCACGTGATTTACCAACTGACCTGCATACACTGTGAAGCTATATATGTGGGAATGACCAACAACAAACTGTCCATTCGCATGAATGGACACAGGCAAACAGTGTTTGTTGGTAATGAGAATCACCCTGTGGCTAAATATGCCTTGGTGCACGGCCAGCACATCTTGGCACAGTGTTACACCGTCCGGGTTATCTGGATACTTCCCACTAACACCAACCTGTCAGAACTCCGGAGATGGGAACTTGCCCTTCAATATATCCTCTCTTCCCGTTACCCACCAGGCCTCAACCTCTGCTAATTTCAAGTTGCTGCCGCTCATACCTCACCTGTCATTCAACAACATCTCTGCCTCTGTACTTCTGCCTCGACTGACATCTCTGCCCACACTCTTTGCCTTTACATATGTCTGCTTGTGTCTGTATATGTGCAGATGGATGTGTGTGTGTACACGCGAGTGTATACCTGTCCTTTTTTTCCCCCTAAGGTAAGTCTTTCCGCTCCCGGGATTGGAAAGACTCCTTACCCTCCCCCTTAAAACCCACATCCTTTCGTCTTTCCCTCTCCTTCTCTCTTTCCGGATGAAGCAACCATGGGTTGCGAAAGCTTGAATTTTGTGTGTGTGTTTGTGTGTTTTTTATTGTCTTTATCAACATACCAATGCTTTCGTTTAGTAAGTTACAGCTTCTTTGTATTTAGATATATTTCTCCCACTTGAAAGATGATGAGACTTACCAAACAAAAGCGCTGGCAGGTCGATAGACACACAAACATACACACAAAATTCAAGCTTTCGCAACCCCTGGTTGCTTCGTCAGGAAACAGAGAAGGAGAGGGAAAGATGAAAGGATGTGGGATTTAAGGGAGAGGGTAAGGAGTCATTCCAATCCCGGGAGAGGAAGGACTTACCTTAGGGGGAAAAAAGGACAGGTATACACTCGCTCACACACACACACACACATATCCATCCGCACATACACAGACACAAGCAGACATTTTTATATATACACATTTTCATATATATATATATATATAGAGGGAAACATTCCACGTGGGAAAAATATATTTAAAAAGAAAGATGATGAGACTTACCAAACAAAAGCGCTGGCAGGTCGATAGACACACAAACAAACACACAAAATTCTAGCTTTCGCAACCAACGGTTGCCTCGTCAGGATAGAGGGAAGGAGAAGGAAAGACAAAAGGATATGGGTTTTAAGGGAGAGGGTAAGGAGTCATTCCAATCCCGGGAGCGGAAAGACTTACCTTAGGGGGAAAAAAGGACAGGTATACACTCGCACACACACACACATATCCATCCACACATACACAGACACAAGCAGACATTTGTAAAGGGAAAGCGTTATTTAAATATGTCTGCTTGTGTCTGTATATGTGTGGATGGATATGTGTGTGTGTGTGCGAGTGTATACCCATCCTTTTTTCCCCCTAAGGTAAGTCTTTCCGCTCCCGGGACTGGAATGACTCCTTACCCTCTCCCTTAAAACCCACATCCTTTCGTCTTTCCCTCTCCTTCCCTCTTTCCTGATGAGGCAACAGTTTGTTGCGAAAGCTTGAATTTTGTGTGTATGTTTGTGTTCGTTTGTGTGTCTGTCGACCTGCCAGCACTTTCATTTGGTAAGTCACATCATCTTTGTTTTTAGGTGTGTCTATATATATATATATATATATATATATATATATATATATATATAAAAAGAAAGATGATGAGACTTACCAAACAAAAGCGCTGGCAGGTCGATAGACACACAAACAAACACAAACATACACACAAAATCTAGCTTTCGCAACCAACGGTTGCCTCGTCAGGAAAGAGGGAAGGAGAAGGAAAGACAAAAGGATATGGGTTTTAAGGGAGAGGGTAAGGAGTCATTCCAATCCCGGGAGCGGAAAGACTTACCTTAGGGGGAAAAAAGGACAGGTGTACACTCGCACACACACACATATCCATCCATACATACAAGACACAAGCAGACATTTTTTCCACTTTCAACACTACCGCTGCTATAAAATCCACCGTTTCCAGTTCACAAACAGTTCCTTTCAGCTATTAAACAACCTTTTCGGCTAGTTTTAATATATTTTGCTTTATTTCCAGTTCCGTTTTTCTCACATCATCGATCATTTTTAGCCGCTTCCCACAGGTTTTAACGTCATTATTTCTTCATCAGACAATTGTTAGCTTCATTTCCATAATCTGCCACCACCAAACCACCCTTTTAATACATCCTCACGTAGTTTTTTCGAAATTTTCCCGTATTTCTCCACCCTTTAACGTGTTTTGGCGGCACTAACCTTTATGCACATCATTATCTACCTACACAAGTTCACCACAGGATCAACACAGCCCAGCTATAACCAACCCTTTTTCGCCTTTTTTCACACCAGATCTCCATTTGCTTTCTAGTTTTACCTTTATCTCTCCCCATATATTTTTATATTTATTTTCATTTTCATTTCAGCCTCGTGTTCCACTTTCCACCTTCTAGTACCATGTCACCCTCACAACACCTCCACAACGACCCCATTAAGTTTTATTTACATTCCCTCCGCAAACATGCCTTCGCCCTAGCCAGATTACACTCCCATATTTTATTTTCTCAGGCTTGTCTGACATTTGGCATCACCCCCAAAGGCCTCACACTTAAAGTTCCCATCTCTGGCTGCAACCCTTCTTTCCATCAGTCCCTATACCAGTTCCAAACCGAACAATCCATTGCCCTCACCCACATAATCCTTCACCTACACATCCACTCAGCCAATCAACACACCCATCAACTCCTGTCCCTAATAAAAGTCCTCAATCTTTCCTCTCCCACATCCACACCGGTTGTTCAGAGCATCCTCCTAGAGGCCAACCGCAAATTAGAAAAGCATGCCACCCTCCACCTTAAAAAACTATCCAATCTCCTGGTTTCCCACCTCCGGAAAGGCAACTCACTCACCCTTCACAACCTTTCCAGCAAACCTCAACCTCCTCTCATTGCACACAAACCCAGTCTCTCCCATCTACTCAATCTCCCACTTCCAGCTCCACTCCCTCCAAAACCTCAAAATTCCAATCAACACACTCTGGAACCACAACACCCCAATTCAGTAGTCAACCTCTCCTCCAAACCTCTCTCCCAATCCGAAACCTCTGTCCTATCCAAAGGCCTCACCTTCAGCCCCACTCCCAGATTTAACCAAACAGCCCTTGTCAAAGATTTACTGTCCTACACCCGTACTCTCTGCTGGAAATATCACTTTGCCACGAAGAAAAATGATCCTAATCCTACTCCTAATGATCCAACTCCCCAAGATACTATCCAAATTGAACCATGCCTGGAACAGTTCCGTCCTCCGTCACAGCGGGACCCACCTCCTCTTCCTCAAAATCACCCTCTCCAAACCTTCCAGGAATTTCTGACTTCCAGCCTTGCCTCTCAATCCTTCTTAAAAAACCTCAATCCTACTCCCAACATCACCACTGCTGAAGCCCAAGCTATGCGTGATCTGAAGGCTGACCAATCCATCGTCATTCTTCCGGCGGACAAGGGTTCCACGACTGTGGTACTTGATCGTCGGGAGTATGTGGCTGAGGGACTGCGTCAGCTTTCAGACAACACCACTTACAAAGTTTGCCATGGTAATCCCATTCCTGATGTCCAGGCGGAGCTTCAAGGAATCCTCAGAACCTTAGGCCCCCTACAAAACCTTTCACCTGACTCCATCAACCTCCTGACCCCACCAACACCCCGCACCCCTACCTTCTACCTTCTTCCCAAAATTCACAAACCCAATCATCCCGGCCGTCCCATTGTAGCTGGTTACCAAGCCCCCACAGAACGCATCTCTGCCTACGTAGATCAACACCTTCAACCCATTACATGCAGTCTCCCATCCTTCATCAAAGACACCAACCACTTTCTCGAACGCCTGGAATCCCTACCCAGTCTGTTACCCCCGGAAACCATCCTTGTAACCATTGATGCCACTTCCTTATACACAAATATTCCGCATGTCCAGGGCCTCGCTGCGATGGAGCACTTCCTTTCACGCCGATCACCTGCCGCCCTACCTAAAACCTCTTTCCTCATTACCTTAGCCAGCTTCATCCTGACCCACAACTTCTTCACTTTTGAAGGCCAGACATACCAACAATTAAAGGGAACAGCCATGGGTACCAGGATGGCCCCCTCGTACGCCAACCTATTCATGGGTCGCTTAGAGGAAGCCTTCTTGGTTACCCAGGCCTGCCAACCCAAAGTTTGGTACAGATTTATTGATGACATTTTCATGATCTGGTCTCACAGTGAAGAAGAACTCCAGAATTTCCTCTCCAACCTCAACTCCTTTGGTTCCATCGGATTCACCTGGTCCTACTCTAAATCCCATGCCACTTTCCTTGACGTTGACCTCCACCTGTCCAATGGCCAGCTTCACACGTCCGTCCACATCAAACCCACCAACAAGCAACAGTACCTCCATTATGACAGCTGCCACCCATTCCACATCAAACGGTCCCTTCCCTACAGCCTAGGTCTTCGTGGCAAACGAATCTGCTCCAGTCCGGAATCCTTGAACCATTACACCAACAACCTGAAAACAGCTTTTGCATCCCGTAACTACCCTCCCGACCTTGTACAGAAGCAAATAACCAGAGCCACTTCCTCATCTCCTCAAACCCGGAACCCTCCACAGAAGAACCCCAAAAGTGCCCCACTTGTGACAGGATACTTTCCAGGACTGGATCAGATTCTGAATGTGGCTCTCCAGCAGGGATACGACTTCCTCAAATCCTGCCCTGAAATGAGATCCATCCTTCATGAAATCCTCCCCACTCCACCAAGAGTGTCTTTCCGCCGTCCACCCAACCTTCGTAACCTCTTAGTTCATCCCTATGAAATCCCCAAACCACCTTCCCTACCCTCTGGCTCCTACCCCTGTAACCGTCCCCGGTGTAAAACCTGTCCCATGCACCCTCCCACCACCACCTATTCCAGTCCTGTAACCCAGAAGGTGTACACGATCAAAGGCAGAGCCACGTGTGAAAGCACCCACGTGATTTACCAACTGACCTGCCTACACTGTGAAGCGTTCTATGTGGGAATGACCAGCAACAAACTGTCCATTCGCATGAATGGACACAGGCAGACAGTGTTTGTTGGTAATGAGGATCACCCTGTGGCTAAACATGCCTTGGTGCACGGCCAGCACATCTTGGCACAGTGTTACACCGTCCGGGTTATCTGGATACTTCCCACTAACACCAACCTGTCAGAACTCCGGAGATGGGAACTTGCCCTTCAGCATATCCTCTCTTCTCGCTATCCGCCAGGCCTCAATCTCCGCTAATTCCTAATTTCAATCTGCCGCCGCTCATACCTCACCTGTCTTTCAACATCATCTTTGCCTCTATACTTCCGTCCCGACTGACATCTCTGCTCAAACTCTTTGCCTTTACAAATGTCTGCTTGTGTCTTGTATGTATGGATGGATATGTGTGTGTGTGCGAGTGTACACCTGTCCTTTTTTCCCCCTAAGGTAAGTCTTTCCGCTCCCGGGATTGGAATGACTCCTTACCCTCTCCCTTAAAACCCATATCCTTTTGTCTTTCCTTCTCCTTCCTTCTTTCCTGACGAGGCAACCGTTGGTTGTGAAAGCTAGATTTTGTGTGTATGTTTGTGTTTGTTTGTGTGTCTATCGACCTGCCAGCGCTTTTGTTTGAGTGCCTCTGTCCCTGAGTGGATGTTTCTTGGATGGGTGAGCCAGATTTTGGCTTCTTTGGACTCGCCTGTGGGGATTGCCTTAAATGAACTTGTAAATTTAAAAGGCCTTTACAAATGTCTGCTTGTGTCTTGTATGTATGGATGGATATGTGTGTGTGTGCGAGTGTACACCTGTCCTTTTTTCCCCCTAAGGTAAGTCTTTCCGCTCCCGGGATTGGAATGACTCCTTACCCTCTCCCTTAAAACCCATATCCTTTTGTCTTTCCTTCTCCTTCCCTCTTTCCTGACGAGGCAACCGTTGGTTGTGAAAGCTAGATTTTGTGTGTATGTTTGTGTTTGTTTGTGTGTCTATCGACCTGCCAGCGCTTTTGTTTGGTAAGTCTCATCATCTTTCTTTTTAAATATATTTTTCCCACGTGGAATGTTTCCCTCTATTATATTCATATATATATATATATATATATATATATATATATATATATATATATATATATTCCAATCCCGGGAGCGGAAAGACTTACCTTAGGGGGAAAAAGAAACCGAAAACCAAGTTCCAATATAGTGTTTTATTTCTCCACTATACATTGCCACAAGTTCCTCCAAAAATCATAACACACACACACACACACACACACACACACACACACAAATGTCACACTACAAATGTAAATCCATCTGATGATAGAGGTTTAAGCCTTTGAAATGCATCGTGGAGATAAATAAACAGTGACTGGTAACAGTAAACTTGTTGTTTCCTTTAATTACTGGTTTATACAAAATTTATACATTGTTCATGCAATTTGTTGGTTTTATCACACGTCCACAGTAAAGACTTTCCTTCAACACTGCACTGATACTACCCTAGGAAAAGAAGGAATATCATGACAATAAGGTCATTAGAGATGGAACACATCATTAAACCAAACAATTATGGAGTAATAAATCTAACAAAGCCTTTTGTATGAAAGCATAAGTGCATTTGCCTTAAAAGGTTTAGGGAAACTACAGGAGCCTAAAACCAAGTGGCTAAATGGAGAATTGAATCAGGATTCTTCTCTGAATATATACCATTGCCTTAACCACTATGCCACCTTGCATGGTGATACTTAGTGAGATATTTGGAAATGATGAAATATAAAACGTTTGCAGAATGGAAAGCTTAACTTGACAACATTTCAAAAAAAGAGAAGGAATTCAGCAATCAGTTGCAGATTCAATCTGTATTTTACTGACGATCTACATTTAAGCTCTCCTCAGTGCTAAAAACACAAGATACAGTATTATATTAGAATCAGTAATTAAAAGATGTAAACTAAAATCACAGTTTACAATAGCAGTGACAACATGTTAGTTAATGTACCATTTAAACTCAGTCATATAGACTTGTCAATCTTGTGACAACACATGTTACAATATGACTTTCACATGTACATAGTCAGATTTTAACTGAGGCTGTTGTGTATACAGCAATACAAACAGGCGCTGCTTACATGATATTGGTAGAGCAACACCATCTATACCACTATCATCAACAAAAATTACCCATTAATTTTTATATGAAATTGATATTAAATTAAAAAACTAAAAGCAAGTAACCTTTACTACAATTAACAATTTTGGCACAAAGCAAATACATGTTTTAATATTAGAGATAACGTTGAATTATTGGAAAAATTGACCCACTGAACAAATGTGTAAAAACAATTTAAAATACCATAAAACATTTTTTCATGAAAAATATACCACAATAAAAGCCTAGAGTAACCAGTTATACTCAAAGGTTATCATTTCAGTGTCAACTGTTAAAAATACGAAGCTTAATTATTGTAATAAAACTGTATGGATTGCACAGCTTTAGCTGCAGAAATGGTGTGCACAAACTGCCGTATACCTAAATTTCTACGAGATTGATTGAAAATGTATTGGGTGAAATTAACATTAAAATATTAACAAGTATGATAATAGCAAAAAATTAGAGGACAAACAACATTCTCATGTAATAATAAATTTTGTTCTCACAATTTGTATTGATCTCTTAGAAGTTCAGGTATAAAGCAATTAGTCACACCTTTCCTTCCCTGCAGCTAACGCACTGCAATCCATATGATGATCAACTTGATTGAGATAGGTATTTTTAACAGACCAAACTTTAATGATTATCAATGAGTATGGTTGGTTACTCTAGGTTTTTATCAAGGTATAGTTTTCATGAAAAACTGTCCTATAGTATGTGAAGTTGTTTTTCGCATTTATTCAGTGGGTCAATTTTTTCACTAATTCAATGTGATATGTAACAATATTAGAGAAGGATAGTTGCTACTCACCATATAGTGGAGATGCGGAGTTGTGATAGGCACAAGAAAAAGATTCACACAATTATAGCTTTTGGCCATTAAGGCCTTTGTCAACAAGACAGACGCGCGCACACACACACACACACACACACACACACACACACACACACTCTCTCTCTCTCTCTCTCTCTCTCTCTCTCTCTCTCTCTCTACTTGCACATATGTCTGCAGTCTCAGGCAACTGAAACCACATTGCAAGCAGCAGCACCAGTGCATGATGGAAGTGGTGACTGGGTGGGGATAAGGAGGAGGCTGGGGTGGGGTGGGGAGGGGGAGGGATAGTATGGTGGGGGTGGTGGACAGTGAAGTACTGCAATTTAGACGGAGGACAGGAGAGAAGGTGGGGAGGGGGGCGAAGGGGAAAGTAGTGGAAAGGAAAGACATTAAAAGAAATTAAAAGACTATGTATGGCAGTGAAATGACGGCTGTGTAGTGCTGAAATGTGAACAGGGAGTGGGCTGGATGGGTGAGGACAGTGACTAATGAATCTTTTTGTTGTGCCTATTGTGACTCAGCATCTCCGCTATATGGTGAGTAGCAGCTTTCATTCTCTAATATTGTTACATTCCATCCTGGATTTTCCATTGTTCAATGTGATATGTAATATTGTAACATGTATTTGCTTTATTCCAAAATTTTTAACTGGAATAAATGTAGAAAAGTTCTTTAGAATGGGAATAGTTTTGGAATAAAAGGGACCACTCAGCAAAAAGCAGATGGGCACACCCACAAAAGAAAGGAAACTTGCTAGCTTTTGGAGAACTATGCCACTACCTGCGGGACTAACAGTGCCAATGCTGTATTTTCCCAGGTGGACTGGTTGTGGTGGGGATAGTGTCGGATGGGGTGGGTAGAGGGAGAGGGAGGTAGCAGGTAGTGAGAGGGCCTGAGAATGGGCAGTTAGCAGCTGAGAGGGAGGCAAGGCGGTTTGCTGGCTAGGAATGCTGGAGGGAGGAGTGGCAGGTATGTGGGTTCAGCACATCATGCATGATTGTGGGAGCTGGTCAGGAGTGGCGCATGCTGAAGGTGATGTAGGGATATGAAATGGGAGGTATGAGAAGATGGAGGAAGGGGAAATGGTTGAGTAAAGGTGTGGGATCAGTGGTTTACCTGAGACTGGGACCAGGACAATTATGGAATCAGAGGATGTGTTGTAAGGATAACTCCCATCTGCATAGTCCCGAGAAACTGGTAGTGGAAGGAAGGATCCAAATGGCTCAGGTTGTGAAGCAGTCATTCAAACTGAACATGTGCTCAGCTCCATGTTGTGCCACCAGGTGGTCAACTGTGGTTTTGGTAACAGTTTGGCAGTGGCCATTCACCCTAGTGGACAGTTGGCTGGTAATTATACTGACATAAAAAACTGTCAGTATTTGCAGCAGATTTGGTATATGATATGGCTGCTTTCACAGGTGACCTGCCCTCTGATAGGGTATGAGAAGCCTGTGATGGGATGGACTAGACCACTTCAGGCAGGGTAGGGAAGATCTTGCGCAGGATGTCCCCCATTTTAGGGCAGCAGGAGATATAATCAGAGCAGTGGCACTTCTTTCGCGACTCACCACCATATGCACCCCTTTACCTCTTGAATCCCTAGTCATCATTGCTGATGCCACCTCCACATACAAGAGGGGGGGGGGGGGGGGGGGGGGGGGGGGGGAAAGCTAGAATACCACTGCCATGGGCAGAACTTATGTGGTACGCATTTCTGCCAATAGGCGTGTACAGCAAAACTCATTGCCAGTTCAGTACTGCCTGTGTTGTCAACCTGGCTTGTTCTGTTCATCTGCAGTGATTGTTTTTGCTAGTGCTGTTCTGTTCTTTTTTCATTTTTTATGATGGCAAGTTTAAGTGAACATTGTGAAATTTTGTTTTCTACTCAGTAAAAATGCTGCTGAAACTGTTTTAATGTTGGAAACAGCTTACCAAGATGATGCTATGGAAAAAAAATAAAGTGTACAAGTGGTTTGTTCGATTTAAAAATGGCGACATGTCGACTAATGAAAAACCTCATTCTGGACATCCATCAACTGCCCGAATCAATGATAATATTGAAAAATTTCAAGAACTTGCGCTCACAAACCATCAACAGACAACTGATCAACTGTCAAGAGATTAGTGGCTTATCTTGGAGCTTGGTTCAGTGAATTTTAATGGAAGATTTGGGCAGACAGGAGATTGGTTCTTCCAACACGACAACACACCTGCATATACAGCCATCTCTGTCAGACAGTTTTTGGCTAAAAATAACATGGTTCTGCTGCTCCATGCAGCTTACTTGCCTGACCTGGCTCCGAGTGACTTTCTTATTTTCACACATGAAAAAGCGCATGAAAGAGCACCAATTTGACAACGCTGAAAAAGTCAAGAAGGAAAAAAAAAAACAAGTGAGGAGCTGTCAGCCATTTCTAAAGATTACTACACAAAATGTTTCGAACAGTGGAAGCACCGATGGGACAAATGTATTAGTTGGAATGGAGAGTATTTTGAAGGAGATAAGGTGGTTTTGTACACCATGCCCATCACCTTGCTGCAATCAAACACTCCCTCTTCCAACATCCTCCAGACTCCAAACCCACCACCTCATCCCTTATATGCATTGCCCAATATATCCTGCCTCACGACAACTTTCCCTTTGACAGGAAGGCACACAAACAAATCCATGGCACAGCTTGGGAAGCCTCATGACACCTTTCTATGCCAACCTGTTTATGGACCATCCCAAGGAAACCTTCATAGCTTTCCAAAACTCCCAGTCCCTTGTCTGGTTCAGATTCATTGATTATACCTCTGTGACCTGGACTCAGGACCAAGACACCTTACCGTCATCCCTTCACAACCTTAACAATTCCATCTGATCCATTTCACCTGGTCCTCCTCTACCCAATGCGTCACCTTCCTGGATGTTGGCTTCCATCTCTCTGATGGCTCCATCCACACATCTGTCCACACTAAGCCCACTAATACCCAACATTGCTGCATTTCGGCGATCCCTTCCACACCAAAAATTCGCTCCCATACAGCCTAGTCACCCATTGATGACTTATCAGCAGTGATGAAAACACCTTTGCACTGTATGTTGGAAGCCTCACAAAGGTCTTCCCTCACAAAGGTCTTCACAAACAGGCAGTACCTCCAAAAACCCAGTTCACAAACAGATTTTGGGTGCCATATCCTCACACATCTTCAATCCTCCCACCATGCCCAAAAATCAGTTACATGGGGGTGCCTCTCTCCTCCATCACCCAGTATCACCTTGGACTGGAACAACACTTCACTAGAGGTTTGATTATCTCTTATCCTGCCCGAAATGAAGGATATCCTAGCCAAGCTCTTTCCTACTCCTCTTAAAGTAGTTTCCATCTCCCATCCAACCTCCTCCACATCCTAGTCCATCCCTAGGCCACTGCCGCTCACATTGCTAGATCATGGTGCAAAACCTGCCCAATCCATCCACCCAGTGCCTCCTATTTTAGTCCCATCACAAGCTTATTCTGTCCCTCAGTCTGGCCAACTGTGAAAGCAAACAGCAGTGCTTTTTGTGTTGGTATGACTACCAACCAGCTGTCGACCAGGATGAATGACCACCGCTAAACAGTTGCCAAAACCAAAATTGACCACCCAGTGGTACAATATGTAGCTGAGTACAACATGCTCAATTTCAATGAATGCTCACAACCCGGGCCATCTAGATCCTTCCCTCCATTATCAGCTTCTCTGAATTACACAGATGGGAGTTGTCCTTAAAACAATCCTCCACTCCCATAAGTGTCTTAGCTGCAATCTCAAGTAACCCACTGTCCCCGTTTCCTTTACCCAACAGCTTCCCCTTCTTCCGTCCTGTTCCTCTCTCCCAATTCACATCACATTGTTGCCTTCAGTGTGTGCCACTTCCCACTGGCCCCTACAATCATGCATTATGTGCTGAGATCATACACCAGCCACCCTTCTCTCTCACATTCTTCAATGACAAACCAGCTGCCTCTCCCCCCCGCTGCTAGCCATCCTCTCACAGTGCCTCTCCCTGTCAAAATGGTTCAAATGGCTCTGAGCACTATGGGACTCAACTTCTGAGGTCATCAGTCCCCTAGAACTTAGAACTACTTAAACCTAACTAACCTAAGGACATCACACACATCCATGCCCGAGGCAGGATTCGAACCTGCGACCGTAGTGGCCGCGCGGTACCAGACTCTAGCGCCTAGAACCGCTCGGCCACTTCGGCCGACTCTCCCTGTCACACATCGTCCTCTCCCTCTACGTACCTACCCACCCCACCCCACCCAACACTACAGCCATAACTGGTCTACCTGCCAAAATGCAGCACTGTCACTGTTAATCCAGCTGGCACCATGAAGGGACATAGGTGGGTGATTTGTGTGTGTGTGTGTGTGTGTGTGTGTGTGTGTGTGTGTGTGTGTGTTTTACTCTAGCATGCCAAAAGATAACTGCGAAAGCTAGTAAGTTTTCTTTCTTTTGTGTGCACCTCTCGATAACTCAATGCTCCTGCTTTTTGGTGAGAGATCTCCTTTAGCTCAAAAGTATTTAATTGTAATACAGGTGTCTTGGTTTTAATTTTTTAATTTTAATATAAATGTTACACACAAAAAAATTGAGCAAGTAATTTTGCATTGATGTTTGTGGTATAGAGACCACTGCTCTAGCCATATGAATTAAGCTGTGGCTGGTTGAACTGCTCTGTGAGCAACAGCCTCAGTTAGAATCTGGCTAAGTACAAGTTAAGGTTGTATAGTAACATGTGTTGTCACAAGCTTGACAAATGTAAATGACTAAGTCTAAACAGTACGTTACTTAATATGTTGTCACTACTATCATGAAATGCGGTTTTAGGTTACATCTTTCGATTACTAATTCCTATATAATTGCTTGTATTTTTTAGCACTGAGGATAGCTGTTCAATAGATGGAGGATAACTATTCAATAGCTGAAGTCTAGATCTGCAACACAATACAGATTGGATTTGTGACTGATTTCTGAATTCCTTTTCCTTTCTCGAAATACATCACAGTTGTTGCACACAACTGTTCTGATGGAATCAAACTTGGCCGACAACATCTGCTGCTGACACAGCCTGATTAATATTCTCATTTCTTAAGAAAAAAAATTTTTTATGGCTCAGCTTTTGTTCTCTAATAATCTTGCTAAGTTTCGGAAACTGAAATAAAACTTTCAAAAGTTAAGTATACTCACTCTGCTCAGTGATCTTTTCATCTCCTTCCAGGGGATGAACTATTCCGGGACTGGGATCCCCAAATGAGAAACGATTAATACGGTGAGAAAAATTGTATGCAGCATCCGAGACAAAAGCTGAAATGTGAACATGCCCACGAGGTAAGGAAAGTGAACGGCCAGCAGTAATATGAAAATTGCCAGCTACTTTATTCAGCACTAGGCTACCAAATACTCTACATGCATTTGGAGGTCCTGATGGGAGAACATTCCTGAAAGTAAAAAGAATGAGTAAATAAATTGATATCAGCATATTTACACACAAATGTAGCAGCTAAATATCTGAACTTAAAGCAAAATGCAAGCCCATTGAAAGAGATTTCATACACAGACATTCTTTCTGAGGCAAACCTGGAATTGTGTAATAATCAGGCTTAATTCATTCAACATCAATTTATGAAGATAACTAAATAATATCAATGCAATACATACTTCATTAAAATGTCTGGTGAATTACTGGAGAAGTCAAGTAATATATGTATCCAAAGATGGCACAAGCAGCAACAATCACAGTGCATTCTTAATACTAGGCTTTCTGGAGTCAGTCCACAGTCAAAGCTAACAATTTTACAAACATATTACAGATATTCAATATTATCAATATTCAACATTTAGACATTTACAGCCATTCACTCTGCCCTGTTACTCAAAGGGCACAGCTTAGGTGTAAATGCAGATAACAACTTGATATGGTAATAAAATCCTGTAATGTGACAAAATTTAAAAAATATACTGCATTACAAATAGTTTTTTCTGTTGCTATGGGCATGCCAAAATGTACACTTGATGACAGGCCAAAGATGGATTGTTCTTTTGGCAGATGAGTCTTTGTTGAGCTTGAAAAAATTATAACAAACTTGTTTCGATTTGTGTGAAGTAGTGGCGGCTGGTGCTCATATAAAAAGGCAATAAACTTTATAACTGAATTGGTCTGAATTGTCTGTTACATAACCTTCCATTATAACTACTGCTTAAAAACAGTACAAAATAGTAAATATGGTAATTCTGTTATAAATATAGGCCCAATCCACGAAATACTGTAGCTAATAATAAAGCATGCACTGAAATGAACTCTTTTTGTACTATGTGTATGTAGTATTGTAGTTAGTTGATGTGTCCTAACTGATAAGAGTTCTAGCTTCTCTTCCAACTTAATAAATTAAAGGGCACTTTTAGCAAACAACCTGCTTTATTCATTTCGAAACACTTGTAAGAAGACGTGAGTTTCAAGCATTATTAACACAGCAGAGCTAGTTAACGAAATAACTGCTTTCAAATTGCACAAGAAATAGCTGATAACAAGCACTGACACAGATTCCTATTTGGATACTTTGATTCCTCCCCCCCCCCCCCACCCCCCCTCCCCCTGCCAATGTATCAGTTATGAGAGTCTTATCCACTCAACAAAATAGCTTCGAAGATATTTATGACAATTTCAATGCAGTTTCATCAATTTAAAGATGATAAGGAAACTACTTTTGGTCGAGTATAGGTGAAGCAGACTGCCAAATTCAGCTCTCTTGTCAATCGAATACGACACAGCTGCTAAATTTGACTTGATTGACATTATCAATCAATTTGCTGCACTCAAAACAAGAAAATGGAAAGTAAAATTATAAGAACACAATTCTTGGTAAAGAATGTGTTCTCAAAACTTAAATATAGCCCTTTTTCTTTCATTTCCTGTTAATGATTCATACACTGCTAATAATTTAATAGATACAAATAAAATCTGGTCTTTATTATGATAAAATTAATGTACAGTAGCTGCCACAAACAATAAGACATAGATTTTGTTTTACTTTCAATTCTTTTAGACAGTCTGTACAATATGTAATCTGTTTATTACGATGATACATTAAATTTGCCGTGTGCAATGTTTAAGTAATACTTTTCAATAATGTTTCATTTTTACTACACTTACCTTACAAATTTCTTATATCTGTGTAGGAAAAAATTGCAGTAAGGTAGTTTTCTGGGGAAGGGGGGGGGGGGGGTTATGGGTCCACTCTAGCTGACCACAAACATTGTGTAGACGAGTGGACAGGTCAGCAAGGAGCGGAGAGAGGCGGCAGGGTCCACTGGAGTGCGGAGAAACAGGGGTACACATGAAATGCTCCATCCTGCGGGCCCACCCAAGCTAGCCCTAAACTATGGTACAGCAAGGGGTGAAGTGGAGGAAGGGAAACTGCTTTTTCACATCACTGTGACTGCAGTCTTACAAGCCGGGCGTGTGGAGCGAGTATGGACCACCTGACACTGGCCCTGGTGCTGGACAAATTGGGTGATGAAAGGAAAGAGATTTGGCACTGTGGAAAGATACACTGAGGAGTAGTGGTAAGGCCTGGCCTGCCTACCAGCAGCTCAGAGTAACACAGTGTCTCTGCAATGGAGCAATGTGAACTGAGCCAAATTACCTCTGGTCTCTGTCGCTCGTACTACATCAAAGTCATGTCATACTCAAACTGGTTGATATAATATTGAAAAAGTACACTGAATAAAATTATACAACAAAAGTTCTGGTGGGCCACACCTCCCTGGTCCTTAAGGGCGAGCCGCCCTTTTTGTGAATGTAGACTTTCCCAGTGTACACTACTGAAGAAAAGCTCGATGGTTTCCAGCCAGATGGCAGTGCTGAGATATCATGATATTTCTATGAATATCATATTCATCAACTCCTGATTAAGTTTTAACAAGTGGAGTAGTATAATCTTATGTGGAGGCACTTTCATCCAGACCTTTCCATGCAAAACAGAGCGCCCATAGATTGTGTGTGTGTGTGTGTGTGTGTGTGTGTGTGTGTGTGTGTGTGTGTGTGTGTGTGTACACGCGCGAGCGCGCGCGATTGCGCATGGAAGCGGAGAGGAGGGGAGAGGGGGGAGGTGCTAGACCTGACCGTTTGGAGTACTTTTAATATTTTGGAATATGAATAGTGACTTGTAAATAGCCATTAAAAAGTTCCAGTTCTGAACTTTTAAATCATTTTCTTGTAAGAAAAACACCTGACTACACTATATTTTTTCCTCTCCCGGAGAGCTAGGGGGCACGCATGGGCCCCTTTGCCCCCAGGTATGGGTGCCCTTGGTTATCTACACACATACGCTAGTGAAATGATGGTTTCATCTTACAAGGAAGCAACAGTGAACCACAGGTGCATGCTACTTGTTTTCCTTGCTAAGACCAAGTTTGCAAGAAGCGTGGCATTCACTATCTACAGAGATAACAGCCACCTTCATTGTGGTTAGCATGTGTGTGTGTGTATGCTGTGTGCGGATGCAGAAGGAGCTGGCCACAGTATGCAAACAACTGAATGTGAAACTTCCTGGCAGATTAAAACTGTGTGCCCGACCGAGACTCGAACTCGGGACCTTTGCCTTTCGCGGGCAAGTGCTCTACCAACTGAGCTACCGAAGCACGACTCACGCCCGGTACTCACAGCTTTACTTCTGCCAGTACCTCGTCACCTACCTTCCAAACTTTACAGAAGCTCTCCTGCGAAACTTGCAGAACTAGCACTCCTGAAAGAAAGGATATTGCGGAGACATGGCTTAGCCACAGCCTAGGGGATGTTTCCAGAATGAGATTTTCACTCTGCAGCGGAGTGTGCGCTGATATGAAACTTCCTGGCAGATTAAAACTGTGTGCCCGACCGAGACTCGAACTCGGGACCTTTGCCTTTCGCGGGCAAGTGCTCTACCAACTGAGCTACCGAAGCACGACTCACGCCCGGTACTCACAGCTTTACTTCTGCCAGTACCTCGTCTCCTACCTTCCAAACTTTACAGAAGCTCTCCTGCGAACCTTGCAGAACTAGCACTCCTGAAAGAAAGGATATTGCGGAGACATGGCTTAGCCACAGCCTAGGGGATGTTTCCAGAATGAGATTTTCACTCTGCAGCGGAGTGTGCGCTGATATGAAACTTCCTGGCAGATTAAAACTGTGTGCCCGACCGAGACTCGAACTCGGGACCTTTGCCTTTCGCGGGCAAGTGCTCTACCTACTGAGCTACCGAAGCACGACTCACGCCCGGTACTCACAGCTTTACTTCTGCCAGTACCTCGTCTCCTACCTTCCAAACTTTACAGAAGCTCTCCTGCGAACTTGCAGAACTAGCACTCCTGAAAGAAAGGATATTGCGGAGACATGGCTTAGCCACAGCCTAGGGGATGTTTCCAGAATGAGATTTTCACTCTGCAGCGGAGTGTGCGCTGATATGAAACTTCCTGGCAGATTAAAACTGTGTGCCCGACCGAGACTCGAACTCGGGACCTTTGTCTTTCGCGGGCAAGTGCTCTACCAACTGAGCTACCGAAGCACGACTCACGCCCGGTACTCACAGCTTTACTTCTGCCAGTACCTCGTCTCCTACCTTCCAAACTTTACAGAAGCTCTCCTGCGAAACTTGCAGAACTAGCACTCCTGAAAGAAAGGATATTGCGGAGACATGGCTTAGCCACAGCCTAGGGGATGTTTCCAGAATGAGAAGTTTCATATCAGCGCACACTCCGCTGCAGAGTGAAAATCTCATTCTGGAAACATCCCCTAGGCTGTGGCTAAGCCATGTCTCCGCAATATCCTTTCTTTCAGGAGTGCTAGTTCTGCAAGTTTCGCAGGAGAGCTTCTGTAAAGTTTGGAAGGTAGGAGACGAGGTACTGGCAGAAGTAAAGCTGTGAGTACCGGGCGTGAGTCGTGCTTCGGTAGCTCAGTTGGTAGAGCACTTGCCCGCGAAAGGCAAAGGTCCCGAGTTCGAGTCTCGGTCGGGCACACAGTTTTAATCTGCCAGGAAGTTTCATATCAGCGCACACTCCGCTGCAGAGTGAAAATCTCATTCTGGAAACATCCCCTAGGCTGTGGCTAAGCCATGTCTCCGCAATATCCTTTCTTTCAGGAGTGCTAGTTCTGCAAGTTCGCAGGAGAGCTTCTGTAAAGTTTGGAAGGTAGGAGACGAGGTACTGGCAGAAGTAAAGCTGTGAGTACCGGGCGTGAGTCGTGCTTCGGTAGCTCAGTTGGTAGAGCACTTGCCCGCGAAAGGCAAAGGTCCCGAGTTCGAGTCTCGGTCGGGCACACAGTTTTAAATTGCCAGGAAGTTTCATATCAGCGCACACTCCGCTGCAGAGTGAAAATCTCATTCTGGAAACTGAATGTGCTTTAGGCTACAATCAGCTGCTCTCAGGCTGCTGCATAGGGTTGTAGCAGTGGCAGAAAATCTGACGTGTCGCATGGGACGCCTCAGGTGTTGCTTGTTTCATGCAAGGGCTCTGCTGCCAAGGCACCTCCTTGGGGACCCAACGCAGTGGATCCGTCCTTACAGCAGGGTGAGTGGTGGATAGTAATGCGTTCATGTCGGTCAGGTGGAGGGTCAATGTAGAGGCTGGTTGTATGCCTTGTGAGTGAAGAGGTGGCCACTCCTTCAGCAGGGTCCAAGCAGGCACACTTGGTTAGGGGTTTGCTAGTTATCGGGAGCTCCAACATTAGACATGTTATGTAGCCCCTTAGGAAGACAGCATTCAGGGCTGGAAGACAGCCAATGTGCACTCGAGTATGACTGACGGAGGGCCTCATCCGAGATGTGGAAGTGGTGGGTTTGCTGGCGGCTATCAAGTGAGCAGGGTGCAGTCATCTGCAAGTTATGTCTCACGTTGTCACCAATGACGCCCGCTGCACGGGTTCTGAGGCCATCCTCAGTTCACACAGGCAGCTGGCAGAGGTGGTGAAGGCTTCTGGCTTCGCGTGCGAGTTGCAAGCAGAGCTCACAATTTGCAACATTCTTCACAGAGTTGGATGGGATCCTTTGATTTGGAACCAAGTGGAGGGTCTCAACCAAAGGTTTCGTCAACTCTGTGATGGTTCTGGCTGTAAGTGGCTTGTAGTGAAATTGTGTGCTTATGGAATATAGTCTCAGTTATGTGACTGGATTTGTAACTTATGGTCAGAGAGGTCACAGTTCATAGTAATTGACAGAAAGTGATAGAGTAAAACAGAAGTGATTACTGGCATTCCCCAAGGTAGTGTTACAGGCCCTTTGCTGTTCCTTATCTATATAAACAATTTGGGAGACAATCTGAGCAGCTGTCGTAGGTTGTTTGCAGATGACACTGTCGTTTAGCGACTAATATAGTCATCAGAAGATCAAAACAAACTGCAAAACAATTTAGAAAAGATATCTGAATGGTGCGAAAATTTGCAGTTGACCCTAAATAACGAAAAGTGTGAGGTCATCCACATGAGTGCTAAAAGGAATCCTTTAAACTTTGGTTACACAATAAATCAGGCAAATATAAAGGCCATAAATGCAACTAAATATCTAGGAATTACAATTACGAACAACTTAAATTGGAAGGAACACATAGAAAATGTCGTGGGTAAGGCTAACCAAAGACTATGTTTTATTGGCAGGACACTTAGAAAATGTAACATATCTACTCAGGAGACTACCTACACTATGCTTGTCTGTCCTCTTTTGGAATACTGCTGTGCGGTTTGGGATCTTTACCAGATAAGACTAACGGAGTACATGGAAAAAGTTCAAAGAGGGGCAGCACGTTTTGTATTATCGCGAAATATGGGAGAAACTGTCACTGAAATGATACAGGATTTGGGCTGGACATCATTAAAAGAAAGGCGTTTTTCGTTGCGATGGAAATTTCTATGAAATTCCAATCACCAACTTCTCCTCCGAATGTGAAAATATTTTGTTGACACCAACCTACATAGGGAGAAACGAGCACCACAATAAAATAAGGGAAATCAGAGCTCATATGGAAAGATATTGGTGTTCGTTCTTTCCGCGCACTATACGACACTGGAATAACAGAGAATTGTGAAGGTGGTTCGATGAACCCTCTGTCAGGCAGAGTATCCATGTAGATGTAACTGTTTGGACCTACATTATTGGGTGAGGAATTGTAGGACTCCCACTGATGAGTCAAGCGTGCACTACACAAAGCAGTTGTTCGGATAGCAGAGTAGCGGAAGAGTGGGAACAGTGAGACATTAGTTTTATCTCTGGAATTTTGGTTTCAGTTGTTGGTACCTACTGTGAATGTGGTAACCATTATTATTTAGTCTATGGATTTCTATGTTTCATACTTGACATTCTTGTTGTGATTTCGTTGTTGGTATATTTGTGCTCAGAGGTAAGAAAAGTATCTTTTTACTAAATTTACGTAGCTGGTTTCTGAGTAAACCATTGGTATTTTCAAATCATTTCATTAGCCATTCAAAACTATGGTTTTTCCAAGACATATTAATCCCCTTCATTGAAATGTTGCTTTAAGCTGAATGTGTTTGGAGCCATTTTGAAAAAAGTTTGCAACTGGGAACAGTGAGACATGAATAATGAGGGTACAGTGAGACATGTCTTACAACAGTTAGTCGATACGTTAAGAAATATCGTGAAGATAATACTTCAAAAATGTGTCCTAACTGTTCAGTGAACCGCATTTTTCTACCAGAATTGGAGCTTAGTTTGTGTGAACATCTAGTTGTGTGTTCTAAAATGTTTTATGGACTTACTATGAACGAGTGCCGTACCTTAGCTTATGAATTAGGTATTAAAAATAACATTGTTTCACCCAAAACCTGGACTGAAAGTGAGAATGCATCTATCGACTGGATGAAAGGTTTTTGACAAAGATTCCCTCAACTGTCTCTTTGAACCCCAGAAGGATGCAGCTTATCTAGACCTACAGGCTTTAATAAATTTAATGTGTCAAATTTCTTTGATAAACTGGAAGAAGTAGTCAAACATCATCCAAATTTTACTGATGGATCACATATTTTCAATCTTGATGAAACTGGAACAACAATGGTGCAGAAGTCACAGAAGATTTTGACCTTTAAGGGTATGAAACAAGTTAACAAGGCAACCAGTGCAGAATGTGGAACACTGGTTACGACAGGTTGTATTATAAATGCTCTAGGTATCAGTCTACCCCCTGTCACGATATTTCCACACGTGAATTTTAAAGATCATATGATATTAGGAGCACCTGCTGGCACATTAGGTCTTGCCGTTAAAGGATGAACTCAGAATGTTTTGTGAAGGTCATTCATCACTTCATCAAGTTCTCTGCCAGCTCAAAAGCAAATCCATCTTTGTTACTGATGGATAATCATGAGAGCCACCTCTCAATAGGCACAACAGATCTGTGCAAAGAGACTGGGATAACGATTCTGACAATTCCACCTCACTGCACCGATAAACTGCAGCCTCTTGATGTCAGTGTCATGAAACTTTTCCATACATTTTATGATGCTGCTGCAGATACATGGATGGTGTTTCATCCAGGTGAAACATTTTCAGTTTACAATGTTGCTCACTGTGTAGGGATAGTATATCCCCGAGGAATGTCTCCTGTCAATATCATTGCCGGATTTAAGACGACAGGAATATTTCCTTTAGATCATCGTGAGGATGATTTTCTTCCATCCTCTGTTACTGACAGACCTCTAAATGAAAGCCTGGAAACACACATATCACACGAAAAGACCTTAAACCTGAAACTGATGTGGGACACCCATCACATGATGAAAGTGAAGCACAGTCTATAGCATCCAGTTCTTCAGAATCACATGGAAAATCTGCACCAATGTCTTATCTCTCTCCAGAAGACATACAATGTTTCCCAAAGGCAAAACCAAGAAAAAGTTGCAGTCGCCAACGCCCTAAAGGAAGAACAATGACTGCGACCGAGACACCACAAAGAAATGAACTGCAAATGAAAAGACATTAAGGAACCTAAAGCAAAGCGAGCTTTATTACTAGTTGATGAAACTGATGCTGACGGAAGTGAATTAATTTTGCAAGATTCTTCAGATGATGAGACCTTTGATCAGAGACAACTGATTCCAGAACCATAAATGGTTAACTTTGAAAACTTACTGCGCTCACCCAAAGTGGGTGACTTTGTTTTAGTAGAGTTTGAGCCAAAAGAGAAAATATATTGTGTAGGAAAAATTCTTTCAATTGCAGGAGAGTCATCCGAATGCAAAGTTACATTTCTTAGGAAAAGTTTGAAACTAGAGAACAAATTTGTGATGCCTGTAGTTCCAGACATTTCATTCATTGACACAAAATGCATAAAAATGTTATTGCCTAACCCTACTACAACACATAGCAAGACAAAAAGACAACAATCTGTTGTTTCATTTGAGATCAACTTTGCTTCTTATGATGTTCGTTAGAATTTGAGGCACTGTCTCACTGTACGCACCATTAAAAATTCATGGGTACCGTGAGACAATTTCATGATTAATTTTTTTAAAAGGAAAGACTGTCAATATTTTATCAGTATTGTCGAAGTATTCATAACAAAGTCACCAAATTTACTGCCCTCTATGTAATTTCTATGCTCAAATTATTTTGAGACTGAAGTAGAAAACTCTGAGATATTTAGCGAGTCAAGGAAGGAGTGTAGGAAAGACAGATTAGTTGTCAGAGGAAGGAATGGGAACATTGCAGCTGACAAAAATATTGTTTCTATTGAGGTCGAAGTTGAGTGTCAAGGTGAAAATATCTCGCCAGTTATAGCACGTCTAGGTGAAACAAAGTTAATTGTTGGATGTTTTTACTGACCACACAATTCCACTGTGACTGTTTTAGAATCATTCAAACAAAGTCTGTTGTCAGTGGCACAAAAATAAATAGATCTTGCAATACTAGTTGGAGGCCATTAACCCACAGACTATAGACTGGGATGCCATTAGATTCATTGCAGTGGGTACAGACAGACATTCTTGTGAAGTACTTTGGAACACATTTTCCAAAATCTATCTTGAGCAGCTAGTTCAGCAGCCGACACCAAGTGGAAATATCTTAGACCTTGTAGCTACGAACAGGCCAGACCTTATCAAAGGCATCAATACAGAGACAGGGAGTAGTGATCATGATGTTATTGTAGCGAGTCTGATTACAAAAGTTAATAAATCAGTCAAGAAGGGTATGAGAGTGTTTCTGCTATGAAGAGCATACAAGCAGCTATTAGCATCTCACTTTGACAGTGAACTGACACCATTTAGTTGCAGTCTGTAGGAGAAAAAGGAATTATGGGCAAATTTTAAACAGATTGTAAATTGTGCTCTGGACAAGTATGTGTCTAGTAAGTGGATTATGGGTGGAAAACACGCACAGTGATTTACCAACGAAATTCGGAAAATGCTGATAAAGTAAAAAGAGGCTGCTGCACTCTCAGTTCAAAAGAGAATGCACAAATGACAATAGGCAAAGGTTGGCACAGATTCGTGCATCTGTAAAAAGATCTATGCATGAAGCATACAACAACCACCACCGTCATACCTTAGCAAAAGATCTGGCTGAGAACCCAAGAAAATTCTCATCCTATGTAAAATTGCTAATTGGGTCAAAGGGTTCCATCCTGTCACTTGTTGACCAGTCTGGTGTGGCAGAAGATGACAACAAAAGGAAAGCTAAAGTTTTAAATTTCATGTTAAAGAAATCAGTTCATGCAGCAGAATCATACAAACATACCATCATTTGACCATCGCAGACAGACCCGTATGGACGACATCATAATAAGCATCCCTGGCACAGAGAAACAACTGAAAGTGCCCATACTTAGCTTGCATTTATCATGAATCTCTTGTCTACGCGAAGTCCCAAGCAAATGGAAAAACAGTGTAGGTGACTCCTGCATATAGGAAGGGAAAGAAGAGGGGACCCACAAAATTACAGATCATTATCTTTAACATCAGTTTGATGCAGAAAACTAGAAAATATTCTGAGTTCAAACAAATACATCTCCTAGAGATCAAAAAGCTTATGTCCGTTCCATGAATCAGCATGGTTTTAGAAGGCATCACTCACTTGAAACTCAGCTTGCCCTTTTCTCACATGATATACTGTGAACCAAGGATGAAGGACCACATGCAGATCCCATATTTCTAGATTTCTAAAAAGCACTTGACATGGTGCCCCACTATAGACTGTTAACAAAGGTAAGAGCATACAGAATAGATTCCCAGATATGAGAGTGGCCCGAAGACTTCTTTGGTAATAGAACCCAATATGTTGTCCTCAATGGAGAGTATTCACCTGAAACAAGGGTATTGTCACAAGTGCCCCTGAGAAGTGTGATAAGACCGCTATTACTTTGGATGTACATAAATGATCTGGCGGACAAAGAGGGCAGCAATCTGCAGTTGTTTGCTGATGGTGCTGTGGTGTACGAGAAGGTGTCAATGTTGACTGACTGTAGGAGAATGCAAAAATACACACATAAAATTTATTGTTGATGTGATCAATGGCAGTACCTCTAAATGCGGAAAAATGTATGTTATTGTGAATGAGTAGGAAAAACAAACCCATCATGTTTGGACACGGCATTAGTAGTGCCAAGGCTCATCTGTGTTTTGAAAGCAATATATGAAGACTTTCCTACTGGCTTGCTAGGCCTAACGCAAGAAAGGATTTTCTGTTGGTAAGAGTGAAGTAATGGTATTTGGAAGAGAGAAAGGGATCAACGGAAATATTACCTTGAATGGAGAACCCCTCAAAGTGGTAGAAAGTTTCACTTATTTAGGGAGTGAAATATCTAGGGATGGAAGAATAACTAACGAAATTAATAGGAGGTTACAGAAGGGAGGCAATTTCTACCAAACAATAAAACACCTGATCTGGAATAATGAAGTTTCAGAAAGAGCGAAACTCCTTATGTATAAGAATTATTACATCCCTATTGTTACCTATGATGGAGAAACATGGGCAATGACAGAAAGGGACTGGAGCAGACTGCAAGCAGGGGAAATGAAATTTCTCAGAGCAGTTAGGGGAGAAACAAGAATGGACAGAGTGAGGAATGTAGAGATTAGAAAGGACCTTAAACAAGAAAGTATGAGAGAAGAAATTGAAAGAAAGAGATTAAGATGGTATAGGCATGTTAAGAGGATGCATGGGCAGAGACTCCCCAAAATTATAGAAGAACTAAAGATGGATGGGAAAAGACCTAGAGGGCGCCCAATAACACGGTGGAAAATGGGAGTGAGAATATCTGTAGAAAGGAGAGGTGTGACCTGGCAGCAAGTGGAGGAAGAAAAGTGGTGGGAGGACTGAGCCAAATGGAGAGGACTCATCAGCACCCAGATCCGGCAGTAGCTGGAGCGGGATTCGGATATAGATAGATAGATAGATAGCTAGATAGATTAGTAGTGCCCTCCTAGACACAGTCATGTAGTTTAACTAAATGGATGTAATGTTGCAAAGTTACATGAAATGGGATGAACATGTGAGGATTATTATAGGGAAGGTGAATGTCTGACTCTGGTTGAAGGTGAATGGCTGACCCTGGTTCATTGGGAGAATTTTAGGAAAGTGTGGTTCATCTGTACAGGCGGCTGTGTATAAGACTTTAGTGTGACCTATTCTTAAGTACTGTTCACATGTTTGAGATCCCTACCAGGTCAGATTAATGGAAGACATCGAAGCTATTCAGAGGTGGCTGCTAGATTTGTTATCAGTACATTTCAATAAAATGCAAGTATTACGGAGATGCTTTGGGAACTTTTCAAGGAACATCACTGAAAAAATTTAAACACCTGGCAATTGAAGCTGGCTGCAGAACGATTCTACTGTCACCAACATATATTTCGCATAAGGACCATGAAGATATGTGAGAACACCTCTGCGTATATTATAATGTTGCTCAGGGTAAAATTGCACTTCATACTGATGATATTTATGTTGTACCTAACTGACATATTTCTTTATATTAAAGGGAAGATCTGGTAGGACACAAATAATCTAAGGATTAAAGGTAAAAACTCAACAAATAGCTTAGGCAGTGAGTCATCAAAACAAGACTGAGAATTTTGCCACCTTTCGGATGAATGCTATCCACCACTGCAGATGGGTTGTGTTGTATGGAATGGGTAAGGGGAGAATGGAGAGAGGGGGAGGTAGGGAGGCTTGGAGAAGAGTGGTTGACAGCAGCAAGTGCACAGAATAAGAAGGTGACACCAGTGAGGTTGTTCTGGCCACAGGCAGGACCTTTTTGCATAGCGGAGGAGTGGATTGGGAGGGGAGACTGTGGGGAAGGGGATGTGAGTGGAGGATAAATGAAGTTGTGGGACAGGGCTGGAGGTGGGTATGACACAGCGGTTTTTGGAGACTGAGGCCAGGAGGGTTATGGGCTCAAATGATGTGTTGGAAGGACAACTCTCATCTGTGTAATTCAGAGAACTGATTTTGGGGGAGGTATCCAGATAGCATAGGTTGTAAAGCAGCCATTGAGATTGCACATATTTTGCTCAGTAGTGTGTTCTGTCACTGAGTGGTCAAGTCTGCTCGTGGACCCCGTATGGTTGTTACCATTCTTCTGGGTGGACAGCAGGTTGGTGGTCACGTCCAATGGAGAGAGGAGAACCAAGTGAAGGGTGTGGTAAAGGTGTTGACACTGTGGAGGAATGAGATGTTTTGGCCCAGGGTAGAGACCATAAAAATGTCATAAATGAACCTGAACCAAATAAGGGATCTGGGATTTTGGGTGGCTAGGAGCATTTCTTCCAGATAGCTCATAAAGAGGATGATACAGAAGAGGACTGTGTAGTTCTTTCAGTGGAAGCACAGTAACCAGCTACAATGGAGCATCAAATATTGTTTGGTTTATGGCTTTTGGGAAGTGCATAGAGAATAGATGCCAGGGGCAGTAGTTTTCACTGGTAGACGCATTGGAGGGACAGCTTCTGGATGGCCCTATAAATTAGGGAAGAGATTGGAGGTTATGCTGGATTTCTGGGATAGGGTCAAATGGAAGGTCATGCAGGTGGAAGAGTCAGCGAATTGGTGGTCTAGGATCATTCATGATATCTTCATGAACTGGATCCAGGGCCAAGACACCCTATCCTTATTTCCCCATAGCCCCTAACCTTCTCTTCCATCTGCTTTACCTAGTCCTCCTCATCCCAGTGTGCCATACTTCTGGAAATTGACCTCCATCTGTTGGATGGCTGCATCCAAAACTCTTCCATATCAAGCTCAATAACCAGCAGAGGTACCTGCATTTTTTTTTTATAGCTGTTGTCCTACTCATACCGAAAAGTCATTCACATACATTCTGGTCACTGTTGCAGTCTTGAGCAATCCCTTTCCCAGTTTGCTGAAGTTCTCGCTAATGCCTTCTTAGGCAGGCATATTCCCAAACTTAATCTGTAGCAGATTTCTCATGCCATATTCATCATTTTGATTTGCAGCTCCTTGTGTTGGTCATGTTTGCAGTTAAAATTGTTGGATGTGAGGTCTGCCAACTTGCAAAACTCCGTTTTTTCTCAGTACCCAAACATGTTTTGGCACCATTGTGCCATCATCAGTGGGTTTTCGTTTTTATTTATTCTGAAATGTGAAGATTTATGTTAAATGATTATAAAAAGGACCTTTACAAATAAAAGCAGCACAAACAGATAAAGTCTACAAACACACACACACACACACATACACACACGACACACAAAGACAAAATGCAAACAAAATTCAAATTTGGCGCCGAACTCTCTGGTGAACAAATGAACACTGGCTGAGTTGGGACACATCACAAACCACAATCACACTGTGTTTTGGTGAAGTGGAAAGTGTTTTTACTACGTTTTGTGGAAAAGTACTTGTTATAGTTAGGTGTGCATCACAACACCTCGGCATGATGCGGAGAATGGGAGTGCTTGCCACACGAAAACGTAAGTAAAAACGAATATAGGCATGAAAACATCGCGGCAACTAAAATTAAATTCTCAAAAACTCTCTCATCAACATTGTTTGGTTGCAGATGACAAGCTACCTGCAATAATTAACATACAAGTGATCCAGAAAATTCATGCGCCGAATGTAAAAGTAATTAAAAAAAGAAACGCTCTGTTGTTTGAACTAAAGATGCACATAATTTTATAATCATTTAACAAAAATGTTCACATTGCAGAATCAATAAAAACGAAACCCCACTGATGATGGCACAGTGGTGCCGAAACATATCAAATCCTCCACAGCCCCCCCCCCCCCCCCTCCTCCCGTTCTGCCAGGTTTGTAAAGGCCTTATTGCTACTGGTGTGGAGGCTGAGTTGCCACTGTGTTACAGTAGGCCAAGTTTGTGAGTTGGTGAAGCAGCTTCTGGTGTAGTTATGCCCCTAGGTCAGGTAACAGGATAGGAGAATGAAGGTTCTACAACACTCCAAAAAATTAGTAACAGAGTCACACAAGTAAGTTAGCAAGATTTACTTATCTTTGTGGCTTGTCGAATAATGACGTCTGCAACACTGCTTGTAACATAACACAAAAAAGGCCCTCAATGGCTAAGTGCAATTAACTGTAGGTAAACTTCACAGAACATAGTAAACGCAATTTACAACTGTCTGTTCTCTTTTAAGAGTTCACTAAACAATGTTCACTGTCAAAGTCAGTCCTAAACGATGATCTATAACCAAGTGAGTGAGAGCAGTTGTTCTATCTTCCAAGTAGGCTTCTGTCTGTTTTCATCCGGTCTTCAGTGGATTGTTCTCGGCCAGAAATTAGCCGAGGCGAAGTCAATATCTTCATCCTCAGTGCCGCCTGTGGTGCTGGTGGAACTCACACAAGTGGTGAGTCTCTGTGGCCCTGGCACCAGCTCGCATCTTGAGGCCTGTGATGCTTTAGCCCGGGCTGTGTCTTATTTGGATGACACAGCACAAAGGAACTAAGTGCAAAGGACAAACCCTTCTCTTCACCTAATATTGTCCCACACTGGAACAACTGAACCATACTCACAGTCCTCCTCACTTTCTGAAAAGGGTATTCTGCTGTGCACCCAATCCATGCAATATCTACATCTACATCTACGTGATTACTCTGCTATTCACAATAACATGGCTGGCAGAGGGTTCAATCAACCACCTTCAAGCTGTCTCTCTACCATTCCACTCTTGAACGGCACGCGTGAAAAACGAGCACTTAAATTTTTCTGTGTGAGCCCTGATTTCTCTTATTTTATCGTGATGATCATTTCTCCCTATGTAGGTGGGTGCCAACAGAATGTTTTCGCAATCGGAGGAGAAAACTGGTAATTGAAATTTCATGAGAAGATCCCGTTGCAACAAAAAATGCCTTTGTTTTAATGATTGCCAGTCCAATTCACATATCATGTCTGTGACACTATCTCCCCTATTTCGCGATAATACAAAACGAGCTGCCCTTCTCTGTAGTTTTTCAATGTCATCTGTCAGTCCCACCTGATGCGGATCCCACACCGCACAGCAATACTCCAGAATAGGGCAGACAAGTGTGGTGTAAGCAGTCTCTTTAGTAGACCTGTTGCACCTTCTAAGTGTTCTGCCAATGAATCGCAGTCTTCAGTTTGCTCTCCCCTCAATATTACCTATGTGATCGTTCCAATTTAGGTTATTTGTAATTGCAACCCCTAAGTATTTAGTTGAATTTACAGCCTTCAGATTTGTGTGACTTATCGCATAATGAAAATTTAGCTGATTTCTTTTAGTACTCATGTGAATAACATCACACTTTTCCTTATTCAGGGCCAACTGCCACTTTTCGCACCATACAGATATCTTATCTAAATCATTTTGCAAGTCGTTTTGATCATCTGATGACTATACAAGACGGTAAATGACAGCATCATCTGCAAACAATCTAAGACGGCTACTCAGATTGTCTCCTATGTCGTTAATACAGGTCAGGAACAATAGAGGGCCTATAACACTTCCTTGGGGAACGCCGGATATTAATTCTGTTTTACTCGATGACTTTCCATCTATTACTATGAACTGTGACCTTTCTGACAGGAAATCACGAATCCAGTCGCACAACTAAGGCGATACTCCGTAGGCACGCAGTTTGGTTACAAGACACTTGTGAGGAATGGTGTCAAATGCCTTCTGGAAATCTAAAAATATGGAATCAATTTGACATCCCCTGTCGATAGCACTTATTACTTCATGAGTATAAAGAGCTAGTTGTGTTTCACAAGAACGATATTTTCTGAAACCGTGCTGACTATGTGTCAATAAATTGTTTTCTTTGAGGTACTTCATAATGTTCGAATACAGTGTATGTTCCAAAATCCTACAGCAAATCGACGTTAGTGATATAGGCCTGTAATTCAGAGGATTTCTCCTCCTTCCCTCTTTGGGTATTGGTGTGGCTTGAGCAATTTTCCAGTCTTTGGGTACAGATCTTTCTGTGGACGAGTGGTTGTATATAATTGCTAAATATGGAGCTATTTTATCAGCATACTCTGAGAGGAACCTGATTGGTATACAATCTGGACCAGAGACCTTGCCTTTATTAAGTGATTTAAGCTGCTTCATTACTCTGAGGATATCTACTTCTATGTTTCTCATCTTGGCAGTTGTACTAGATTGGAATTCAGGAATATTTACTTCATCTTCTTTGGTGAAGGAGTTCCGGAAAACTGTGTTTAATAACTCTGCTTTAGTGGCACTGTCATCAGTGACTTCACCATTGTTATCGCGCAGTGAAGGTATTGATTGCGTCTTGCCACTGGTGTGCTTTATGTATGACCAGAACCTCTTTGGGTTTTCTGCCAGATTTCGAGACAGAATTTTGTTGTGGAAATTATTAAAAGCACCTCGCATTGAAGTACGTGTCATATTTCGAACCTCTGGAAAACTTTGACAATCTTGGAGATTTTGCGTTCTTTTAAATTTGGCATGCTTTTTTCGTTGCTTCTGCAACAATGATCTGACCCATTTTGTGTACCATGGGGGATCAGTACCATCACTTATTAATTTATGTGGTATATATCTCTCAACTGCTGTCAACACTATCTCTTTGAAAACATTCCACAACTTTTCTACACTTACATGATCAGATCGGAAGTAGTGAAGACTGTCTCTTAAAAAGGCGTTAAGAGAATTTTTATCAGCTTTTTTAAATAGATATACTTTGCGTTTCTTTTTGATGGTTGTAGGTGTTATGGCACTCAGCCTAGCAGCAACTGCCTTGTGGTTGCTAATCCCTGTATTCGTCACAATACTCATTATTTGTCCAGGATTATTTGTTGCTAAAAGGTCAAGTATGCTTTCGCAACCATTTACGCTTCAAGTGGGCTCATGAACTAATAATTCAAAATAATTTTCTGGAAAAGCATTAAGTACAATTTTGGATGACGTTTTATGCCTTTCGTCGGCTTTAAATGTATAATTTGTCCAGCATATTTAGGGTAGATTAAAGTCACCACCAACTATAACCGACTATAATTGTATGAGCAGGGTCCTTATTTGAAATGAGACTCAAGTTTTCTTTGAACTGTTCGGCAACTATATATTCTGAGTCGGGGGATCGGTAAAATGATCCTATTAATAGTTTAGTCCGATTGTCAGGTATAACCTCTACCCATAGTATTCCACACGAACTATCTACTTCAATTTCGCTACAAGGCAAACTACCTCTGACAGCAATAAATACTCCACCACCATCTGTATTTAATCTATCCTTTCTGAAAACTGTTAGATCATCTGCCACTATGCCACATCTTCACCTAATCTCCTACCAAATTGCTCATGTCTCTACAAAAGAGTCAGGTACAGGACCTATCTGATAAACACATCCAGCACATCAGCAGACCCGTCACTGACACATCCTATTCTATCAAATGCAGAGCCAGCTGTGAAGGCAATCTCATCAATATCAACTTTCCTGTAAGTTCTGTAGAGCAATTTATGTGGGCATGATTACCAACCAGCTGTCCACTTGAATAAATGGCCATTGCCATAAAATGCCCAAGACCTGAGCCAATCATCCAGTGGGAGAACATGCTGCCGAGAGCAACATGTTCAATTTCAATGGCTGTTTCACAACCCAAGTCACTTGGATCCTTCCTCCCAACACCTGCTTCTCTGGATTATATAGATGTAAATTGTTCTCAAAACACATCCTTTGATCCCATAATCCACATCTTCCCCCTCCCCCCTTATCCATCTCCTACTCTTAAATCCACCCGTCCATGTCATCGGGCACTGTGCACAACTCTCCCTGCATGAGGCTAGAAGGAGCTGACCAGTGTCACATTATTCTACCATGCACTTACTGCCCCCCCCCCCCCCAAATCCCCCCTCCCCCCCCCAAGTCATCACCCAACATTGCCCAAATCTCCATCACATTCCCAGCTTCCTTTCTTCCTGTGCCCAGTCCATCTGATACAAGCCTTCACAATGTAGGAAGCTAGGGTGATTCTAAAGCTACCAAAACTCTCTGGCTTGTCTATGTGCCTTTCAAGAAGTCAGCACCACTAGTATGCAATGAGTTTTTACCCTTACACCTCAATTTATTGACAAATCCATTTTGTATGTTTCAATCATATTCAAAGTTGAAACATAAATTTTCAAGGGAAAATGTGTTTTCATTCTGTACTTCTGCCACGCAAAGTGTCCTATGCGTGGGCTAAATTTTATCGTGTGCAATAACTTCATTAAAAGAAAAGAAAAAGAGAGTTAAACTAACTTGAACAAATCAAATAAAAATTAATGTTAAAACAATTGAATACCTTTCTTTGAGTTTATTATTATTATTTTATGGCACTTTCTTGTCAACTGAAAAGTGTGTGCCATCTGATTGTTTTCCATTAGCAAAATCCAATTTATTTCATAGTACCCTGCCCCTTTAGTTCAGTACATTTTGTCCAGTATTTCTGAAGATCATAAGGAGAAAGTACTTATGTGGTGTCCTATCTGGCAAACAAACTGTTGAAGTAGTAGTTTGTACCAGAATTAAATAATTTTGAATAGGTTAGTTGCTGGCAATTAAACACACAGTTTTGTGGTAAAACAGAATCTTTTCTTTAGTGAATGGGATTACTAAGTTTGCTTCCATGTTAAGTTGCGTAACATAAGTCTGTGTTTCTAAATAATATATCAATGTCATATGATGTGCAGCCATGAAAACTGCTTATCATATTGTTATTTTATGTCAAGATTAGAAATAATGCCTTCACAATTGTGAATACACACCATAAAAACTGATCTGGGCTGCAGTTGGACAATTCCAAATACTGCTGGGAAATAGCCAAATGATTCTGCTTCTTGTTAACTGCAAGAAATCAAATCCTACCTCTGCTCCTCCTGCCAACACACTAGTCCATCCTTGGTTCGTGTCCAGGTGTACGTGTTGGCAGCAGCTCTGCTGTTCCTGCACCTACTCCCAAGGTCAGTCTGATGTCTGGTATCTCATTTCTCTTCTTGACCTTCCTAATAGTAGGGTTCCATGCCTTACTAACAATGTAAGTTCTGTTACTCAAATCTCAATAGATTTCTTAATGATAGACTACCACAAGTGGGGTGTCTGTGTCAGAACCTTGGTGTGCTGATAACCAGTCTATGTAATTCCATTGGGCAATGTTCTGCAACTGCTGACTTGTTAGGCTGCTGCAGTCTGGGGTGCCATTGGTATTCTCAGCAATGGTCTTCAACAGTACGCACTGTGTGACCTATGTATGTCTTAACACATTGGCAGGGTAACTGACAGGGCCTGGATTTCCATAGTCCCAGATCATCTTTCACACTACCAAGCAGTGCTCATGTTTTGGCTTGTGGGCAGAAGACCGTCTTCACTTGCTGCTTCTGAAGATTCATCCTATCTTCTCACAGAATCCACCACAAAAAGGAATAAATGCAACGACCACATCCTTCGATCCAAAACACAGCCACTGGATGCTGGGCGTGGATGGCCGAGGCAGTGGCTGATCAGAGAAAGCAGGGGAGGAGATAAAAGTGCAGTGCTGGCTGCCCGTCAGTCAGTCCATCAGGTCACCTGAGGATGGCGATGTGGTAATTTGCCAAAATATTGTGCCCTTTGGACACTGGTATCCAGCAGATCACCCATGATCTATTTTGACATACACACACTTGATCCCCACACTTTACCACATGGTGTGACCCCCCAATACTGTGCATAAATACAACTGTGATGAAAACCAAATACCAAAATCCCAATGAAATGTAGAAAAATGGAATTACTCCTTCTGCTACAATTCTATTCCTTAAATAACCATTTTCTTCTTGTCTGTCAACTGATTCCAATTATACAGACACTGCACACATCATATGTACACTAAAGTGCCAAATTGTTATTTGTGCAGTATTTTATGTAATCTTATTATTCACATTTTAATTTACAATCTGCTGATTACAATGGTATATTTAGTTTTTGCATAACACATTTTCTTTTAAGATAAATTGGTAATTGAACGTGTTCCCAGGCCATGTGGTCATAAAAATAGTGAGAGCTAATAACAGATTATTAAAAAAAAACTACCTCATTAGAAAGCACTAATTTTAATCTTTGCAGTCAAAGGTTAACTCAATCTGAAAATTCATTAACCTAGAAATTATTTGTAATTACAATTTGGACACACCAAAAATATTTTCATCATTTGAATCTTTAAGCTTGTTTATTTCCCAGATTTGATATCATGCTTTTGTTGCAACAATTTTTCTGAATCAGATAGCACCTTTGGTTACCCAAAGAAGACTCTAATTAAGAAATCCCATAAATTGGAGAAATTATGAACCTGATGACTTTACATGAAACCAGTAATTACTGCACAGATACACAGTGTATCAATCAAATAGTGCATTTGACTTTAATACTTTTCTAATCATCTAACGTAAAATAAAACAAATTTAGTGTTAGGTTAAGTATGTTTACACTACTGCTAAATCTGATCGTTATATTGTTATAAACTAAAATATAATTACCATTTTCACAAAATATCTACATACCCATTTTTATACACCTCCTCCGCACAAGAAATCCTCACTCTGTGAGTAGAATTCCATAGAGCAACATCTCAGTGTCACTCCTTGCATTTACAACATGTTTCTGACTCACAGAGAGTCCATGCTTGGAAACTGTCATAACATCTATGTGTAAAAAGTACACACCTAGAATCCACTTTATCAACATTTATTTGCTGGAGTCTGCATCTATGTGTAAAAAGTTCACACTCAGTTCTGAACCCACATCTTCATGTCTCTTATCTTGAAAATCTGGAATCAGTTATGACCACTTGGACGTCTTTGTGTAAGAATCTTCAACTGTGTTGTGTCTTTTTAGCATACTTTTACATCTACATATACATGACTACTCAGCAGTTCACAATTAAGTGCCTGGCACAAGGTTCATCAAACCACTTTCAAGCTATTTCTCTACCATTCCACTCTAGAATGGCACGTGGAAAAAACAAGCACTTAAATCTTTTTGTGTGAGCTCTGATTTCTCTTATTTTATTATGATCATCATATCTTCCTGTGTAGGTGGTTGCCAACAGAATATTTTTGCTACCTTTTGTTTCAGAAGATGATTACATTCTAGCCACTAGCTCACAAACATCTATGAGTATTTATGGTACTATTTCTCACCAACAAACTGCTAATTATATGAGAAAATGTAGGGAAGACTGGCCATCACTCAAATGTGATCTAATCAGAATAGACGTGCAAATAAGTGAACCTTAAATCATTGGTATTGCGTATGTTATTGCTCAACTTAGTTAAAATCCACATAATTTTCAGTACGAGACTACGAGTATAAGGTGCTACTCATGAAAAACAGTCAGCAACCAGGTTAGTGATCACCACCACCACCACCACATGTCATACGTGCTTGACAATACACAGCAGCAGCAGTAGCAAAGATTTTGCTGATGAACGACGTGTACGACACTCATTGACATGTTTTGGTATCTCAACACTGCCACCTGGCTGGGGATTTGAGAGCTCTTCAACAACTTGTAACGGAACTGAAATGATGGTAGGCTGCCAGTAATTTGGAGCCCACGTGTCGGAAACGGGTGCGCTGGCGTGAGACTGCCAGGGAGTGCACCCTGATGCCATCTATTGGCGAAACCAGGAATTAGCACGAGCTGACCCTCAGCGGGAACTAGCGGAAAGGCTCCACCACACTACCTGTCAGACAATGCACTAAGCTCTCGGACTCAAATGTATTCTTTTTCTTGTTAATTATAAGTTATTACTGTATAATTTAATGTTGTTAAGCGCTAGTAGTAAATCATTATGACTGGTATGAACTCGATGGTAATAAATATAAAATTTCTTAAACACTAAATGATTTTGATAAAAATGTGGTAGGGGAAGGCCCCCACTCTTGGTGATACGAGCATCGCTAGTGGTAGCTGGAGACACAGGGACTGAACAATAGAATGGCCTGGGTAGTGCTGACGGATCGGACGTGTGTAACAGTGCTCATGCAAAAGTGATTGAGCAACGGCGAAGAGGCAAATATCGTCGCCGTTTGTGGAGTAAAACGCAACAAATGGTTATCAAAGTCGCCTTTACGCCACTGGGGCTGATTGTAAGAGTTCCTGCGCCCAGATTTTATGGCGAACGTGCAGTAGCTTATACGAGTGCTATGGCTGGTGGTTCCAGCCACCATTAAAGCATGAGGCGAGAAGAGTTGTGTTATCCACATACATCTTACCACCAGCACCAGCACATCTACTCAAGGCAAGACTGCTTGTAATTGTTAATTCGAACTTTATAGAAATGTAAGTGTAGTAACCTCAAACATAGTATAGTGAAATCAGACTGAGGCCACCATCGCCTCTTTCATTTACAATTCTTTTTGTTGTAGAATACTTTAGCTATAACAATGTTGAAAAGAGCAATGGGCACACCAGAATGAGTCGCCATTTTATAGTAACTTAAATTTTTCTGAGTAACTTTTTAAGTAACGTCACTTAAGTAATTCTATATCAATTGCTCAAAGAGTAATATCCAAAATCATTACATAAAGTCGAAGGATAGAATTTTGTTAACCCAAGTTGCATGAATAGTCTTGGTAGTAATTACCAAGTCAAAACACAGAGATTGAAAGAGTATTTGCTTTGTTGAATCACACTGAATGATCAGTAATAGTAATATTCAAAATTAAGTTTAAATTCAACTCAAGCCATTTCACTTTGAAACGAGCAAAAATTGATTTATTCTTTTGCTCCTTCAGAGCTGGCGACCGTAGTTGTAAGTATTTTCAGGAGGATTCGACGGTAAGTCTGCTGCTCTCATCGTGCTGATAGGATTATCCACTGCTGCTAGCAGTGGTGATTGGATACATAAGCTCACTACCAAGTTAAGTGGGTCAGGTACACAGTGTTACCATGTGAACTGTAGGGCACTGTAGGCCATGGATCGAACCGTTCAATCATCACAGCTCTTTGGGTAATAGTCCGGTTAGGATTGTGCTTTAATCATTAGGTACATACTGGCGAGTAACGGTCAAAATGTAAACGCAAGTGAATTTAATAGTTTAACAAGGTCCAAGTAGTACATAGTCAATGTTGTGCAATGGTGAGGGTAGAAGCGGAGTAAAAGTGAACTGAGCATGTGGCAGCTGTGCTGTATTCAAATATTAACAACTTGAATTCACTACTACCTCTTACCATTAGGACTGAGCTATTTACTGTTAAAATACATAGCAGTAAGCGCAAAGGCGTGACAGCTACAAGTCCGTATTGGTGATGTACATACGGAATTAGGAAGCGGGTCATTTCGTCAGTGGAGGGGGTTAAAACAAACGAGTCAGTTGAGAACATACCCCATTTACTGACAGAAAGATTCGGCAGTTCGGTCGCAAACTGAATAACTGTTTGTGCCTGAGATGGTGCTTTTATATGCACAAGTGACTCACAGTTAACTGCACACCTGCCACATGGTCACTATTGCTCGCCATGCGTAAGATGGTCAAACACTCCGGGAGAGACCAGTGTACAATGTTCAAGCAAATCATTTTTGCCTTTTGTATCTGCCAGAGGTATCAAAACCTTAATTGTTTAAATGCAACAAATAAGTCTTCATCAACAATATGATCTTTTTTCCATTTCAGCAAACAAATGGCAAACACCACAGGCAGAAAGAAATGTGCAACTTACCTGTTATGCATCGACTTCTCAAATATTCCTTCCCTAATCCATGCCCTCATATGTCTACAGAACAAGAGGGTTTCATAAAGTAAAATGTGGGGCAACACTATTTTGCAAGCTATAGCAGTTTTAATCATTTCCACATTCTGATCTCAGTTTCAGATGGGGTGCCAGGAAAATTTAGTCTATCAGAAGGATATCCCATTGTCCACTGCTACTGTTTTGTGTTCCCCTAAGTAGCCAACCTTAGATAACGTTTAATATTTCTAACTCTTACCCTGTTCAAAATAAATGTTTCTCCTCTGGTTCAGAGAACAACAATCAAAACACCATCTGCAACCCTTGAGTGTGCCAAAAGATCTTCTGGACCCTGTATACACCATTTTCATCCTAAAAGTTTTAATAACTTTCTGCTTAGAGTCACCTTCTTTTTTCTCTTATGCACACACACACACACACACACACACACACACACACACACACACAAAATCAATCAGCTACAGAAAGTTATGGTTGAAAATAAAAATTATTTAGTAATAAAGGAGATGACTCACTGTAAGACAAACGCTGTGTTGTCCACAGGCACACAAAGATAAGGTGCCGAGAATAGCTAGCGTTTGGAATGCACTTCCTTTTTCTAGCTGTAGGAAACACACATGCGCGCACACGCGCACACACACACACACACACACACACACCTGGCTCCCTACAGTGTGCTCAGTTGACTGCCAGCTCTTTACTGGCCCACAGTCAGTGTGCTGGGATGAGATGGGGTGGGGTGCTTCTTTGTGGTTGGTTCTTGGGAGGGATGCAAGAATCAAGTATGAGGATATGGCATGTGATATCAGTTTGTGAATTAGGTCTAGAGGGTATTGCCTGCCTGTGAAGGCCTTTGTGAGGCCTTCAGCATAATGGAAGTTCTCATCACTGCACACGCGTCTACCATAGTTGGTCAGGTTGTACGGGAGAGATTTTTCGGTGTGGAAAGGATAGCAGTTGTCGAAGTGCAGGTACTGTAGGAGATTGGTGGGTTTGATGTGGACTGAGGTGTGGCTGGAGCCATCTGAGAGGAGCAGATCAACATCTAGGAAGGCAGCTTGATGGGTGGAGGAGGACCAGGTGAAATGGATGGGAGAGAAGGTGATGAGTTTGTGGAGGAATGAGGATAAGGTGTTCTGGCTTCGGGTCCAGATTATAAAGATGTCATCAATAAACCTGATCCAGACCACCAGGGGTTTGGGAGTTTTGAGAAGCTAAGAATGTTACCTCTAGGTGGCCCATGAAGAGGTTGGCATAGAAGGGTGTCAGTGCCACAAATTTGTCTGTATGCGTTCCCTTCAAAGGTAAAGTAGTTATGGGTAGGAATTTAGTAGGTTGAGTGTAGAAGGAAATAATTGGTTGGTTTGGAATCTATAGGGTGTTGGGAGAGGCAATGTTCAATCACAGTGAGGCCACAGGCAAGATGGTGTCGAGTGAACATTTTTCGTGTAGTGATGTCTCAGTTTCTTTAAAAAGTGATAGTGAGGTTTGTAAAATTTGCATGAAGGAGGTCAAAAGCAGTATCCTGTGTGTCGACTGCAAGTACTGGTACCATGATAAATGTGTCAAAGTCAATTTGAAATATATAAAAGACGAACAGGACTAGACATGCCAACAGTGCTTTGTAAGTGCCGAGGAAAACGAAATAACGAACATGCTAAAGACAAAAGAAAAAATAATAAGCGTGTTAACAGATAATTTAGTGTCAATCAATACAAAATATCAAGAACTTCTGAGGAAATATCAAGAGCTGGAAATGAAATATAAAGCAGTGGATCGGAATTATTGCCTAACTCAAGACAATGCTGTTGTTAATGGTCATTCCGTGCAGAAAATGTGGCGTGTGCCGAAAAATACAAACAAGCAAGAACTACAAGTAAGTACAGCCCCAGTGATACCATTATCGAACAAATTTTCAGCACTAGTAGCGGATTGTGGTAACACAACAGACATAATTGAACCAGAAAGTAATCACAAAACTCCTGCTACAGAACCAAAAAAGAACTTGCCAACCTTAAGATACACCAAAGGGCTCCTTCTGTATGCCGACAGTCATGGAAAAGACCTATCCAAATGTTTTCGCGAAAGTATGCGTTCAAAGCATTCAGTTTTCGCGAAAATCAAGCTTGGTGCAGTGTTAAATGCTATGGTGGAGAATATTACAACAGAAACAAGTCAACTGAACAAAGATGATCACGTTGTGATTAATGGCGGCGGCAACAACATATACAAAAATGAAAGCAAGACAGCCCTGTGATGTTTCCGTAACATATTACCCATTGTCATCACAAACATGCCAGTGCGACATGATTTACCACTGTGGTTGTGTGTAAACAAAGAGATTCGACACTACAATTCCGAGCTAAAGAAACTGTGTGATAAATTTAGCCATGTACATTTGATAAACTTAAGTAAGATGAATTGTGATGAACACACAAAACATGGATTCCACTTAAATAGGAAAGGGAAGACCAAGCTAGTTTCCCCACATAAGCAAACTGCGAGAAAGACAGTGTGGAGAAAGCTCTCCAATTGCTCTGGGCTACAACCACGAGACTTTTTTAGAATAAAGGACCATAATAATAGTTTTCTGGAATGTATTTAGGATATGCCTGAGACCCGTTCACGCAAAGAAAAGCCAGGCTGTGAAATAAGTGATCAGTCATTGCAGGACAGGACAGTTCTAAAAAACCAGTGTATGCAAAAGATCATAAAAAGTGTAACTCAAACAATTTTGATTCATGCAAGATGGTAAATAAACAAGAAGTGATAACACCCTTAAAGTTAATGCACTTAAATGTGCAAACTCTCAGAAACACACTAGACATACTACAAATATTGACAGAGGAACACTTGCCACATGTACTAGTAATAACGGAACATGGGCTAAAATGCAGTGAAATAATATATTATAGATTAGAAGGTTAGATAACTAGCAAATAGTTATTGTAGGCAAAACCATAAAGGTGATGGTGTGGCAGTTTATGTTAATAAAGATATAGAAGCTAAAAAAAATTCCTTAAGGATCAATTGAAATGACAGGTAGTGTACTTTACAGTAATGATCTTAAGTTACCAAAGCATAAAGTGATTGGAGTATATAGGCCACCAAATGCTGATGTAATGCTGTTTATGGATAAACTTAGTAGTGTTGTTGATCAGGCCGGTTCTAATGACCTTACTATATTAGGTGACTTTAATATACGAGGGTTGTTTTTTAAGTAAGGGCCGTTCGCGCGTATAGTCCCATAGTTCGCGCGGACGCCGCAAGAAGCCACCGCGCCACTTGCCGGCATCCTTCCCGTTCACACTGATGCAAGTTGCAACTCTGTAGCTGACATGTACGCATCGCTGTGCTACTTTATAATGTTTACGATTATTGAATTGCCCACCGCGTGTGAGATACGGTCAGTGATACGTTTTTTGACCGCGAGAAGCCTATCAGCTGCAGAAATTCATCGTCAGTTAACAGAAGTTTATGGCTTGAATGCAATGAGTGAAGGTAAAGTGCGTCAATGGGTTAGAGAGTTTAAAAATGGCCGTCAAAACGTCCAAGACGAAGAACGCTCAGGCTCTGTGATCACTGATGATTTGGTGGCTGCTGTCGAAACAAAGATTCGTGAGGACAGAAGATTCACAATTTCCACTCTTTCTTTGGAATGGGTTTTGTACAAAATTGTGTCTGAAAACCTAAACTTTAAGAAACTGTGTTCTCGATGGGTACCCAGACTCCTCACAGAGGAAGACATTTGCCACTTCATTGGACTTTTTGACTCGTTACGAGGAAGAGGGGGATGACATGTTAAGTCAAATTGTCACTGGAGATGAAACATGGGTATCCCATATCAATCCCGAAAGCAAGCAACAATAGATGGAATGGCGACACACAACCTCACCCGTCAAGGTCAAAGCCAAACAGACGCTGTCAAAGCGCAAGATTATGGCAACTGTGTTCTGGGACCAGCGTGGTGTTTTGCTAGTGGACTTTATGCCACGAGGAACGACAATCAACTCAGATGCCTACTGTGCAACTCTAAAGAAGCTCCGCAGAGCAATTCAAAACAAAAAGCGCGGCATGCTGACAAAAGGAGTTTTGCTCCTGCACGATAACGCTAGGCCTCACACCTCTCAAAAGACTTGGGATTTGATTGATTATTTTGGCTGGGAAGTTTTGGACCATGCACCATACAGCCCCGACCTTGATCCTAGCGATTTTCACCTTTTACGGTACCTGAAACACCATCTTGGCGGGCAGCGCTTCAATGACGACGATGAAGTGAAAGCGGCCGTGAACTCTTGGCTGTCAGAGCAGGCGGCCGAATTCTTTGAAGAGGGAATTAAAAACTTAGTTGTACAGTATGACAAGTGCTTAAATAAACAAGGCAACTATGTAGAAAAATAGGTAAAAGTGTGTAGAATCAGAAAATATAAGTTTTTTTACAAAAGTATTTGTATCTTTTTTTAAAAATAAAAGCGGCCCTTACTTAAAAAAACAACCCTCGTAGATGCAAACTCAAATAGTATAGTAAACTTGAAACTCAGTGATGTACTGACCTCATCCAATCTTGTAAATATAGTGAACTCTGACACCAGAGTGATGGACCCATGTTCCACTAGAATAGATTATGCTACAATCAACAAAGATGTTATAGATAAGGTAAATAACAGTAACTGAAATTTTCTTTATTCTGACCGCTTCTGTCAGGTGATATAAATTCAGTTATGCCTAAAATAACAAACATTGTGCTACAGAAATGAATGCTGAATACCTCAAATATTAATGCCCTTAAAGACAAACAAGCAAATGAGAAATGGGATTCTGTGTACCAGGTAAAAGGGTAGGATGAGAAATGGAATGAATTCTACTCAACCCTACTGCATCATTATGAATATAGTTGTCCAGTCAGAGAAATCCAGAAGGTAGTTAAACACTGTCAAAATGGAAGTAATCCTAGACTAAAACTCCCACCAAATCTGATTAGGCTCAGGCAGCAAGTACATAATCTAAACCAGCTTTATAAAGCTACTACTCTGCAGGTTTTCGAGGAAAAATACAATAGGGCCAAGCAAATGTTTAAAATTGAAATTGTTAACCTATGGAAGCAGATTAACAGCAAAACAATAGAACAGTCTGACAACATAAGCAAAGCATCTTGGGAGCTGATTGCAAATACCGAAAAGGTCCCAACAAAATGAACTCAGCATAAGAAATGACGGTAACATTATAAAAAACCCAGATACTATATGTAATATTTTTTAATAACTACTACATCTGGCAAACAATCAACCCATATCATAGATTCCAGGGTAGAGACTCGATGCTATCTCACCCAATGTACCGAATTTGAATTTGTGGAAGTGAATGAGCAGGAGGTTCGCAGGGCAATATACACTCCTGGAAATGGAAAAAAGAACACATTGACACCGGTGTGTCAGACCCACCATACTTGCTCCGGACACTGCGAGAGGGCTGTACAAGCAATGATCACACGCACGGCACAGCGGACACACCAGGAACCGCGGTGTTGGCCGTCGAATGGCGCTAGCTGCGCAGCATTTGTGCACCGCCGCCGTCAGTGTCAGCCAGTTTGCCGTGGCATACGGAGCTCCATCGCAGTCTTTAACACTGGTAGCATGCCGCGACAGCGTGGACGTGAACCGTATGTGCAGTTGACGGACTTTGAGCGAGGGCGTATAGTGGGCATGCGGGAGGCCGGGTGGACGTACCGCCGAATTGCTCAACACGTGGGGTGTGAGGTCTCCACAGTACATCGATGTTGTCGCCAGTGGTCGGCGGAAGGTGCACGTGCCCGTCGACCTGGGACCGGACTGCAGCGACGCACGGATGCACGCCAAGACCGTAGGATCCTACGCAGTGCCGTAGGGGACCGCACCGCCACTTCCCAGCAAATTAGGGACACTGTTGCTCCTGGGGTATCGGCGAGGACCATTCGCAACCGTCTCCATGAAGCTGGGCTACGGTCCCGCACACCGTTAGGCCGTCTTCCGCTCACGCTCCAACATCGTGCAGCCCGCCTCCAGTGGTGTCGCGACAGGCGTGAATGGAGGGACGAATGGAGACGTGTCGTCTTCAGCGATGAGAGTCGCTTCTGCCTTGGTGCCAATGATGGTCTATGCGTGTTTGGCGCCGTGCAGGTGAGCGCCACAATCAGGACTGCATACGACCGAGGCACACAGGGCCAACACCCGGCATCATGGTGTGGGGAGCGATCTCCTACACTGGCCGTACACCACTGGTGATCGTCGAGGGGACACTGAATAGTGCACGGTACATCCAAACCGTCATCGAACCCATCGTTCTACCATTCCTAGACCGGCAAGGGAACTTGCTGTTCTAACAGGACAATGCACGTCTGCATGTATCCCGTGCCACCCAACGTGCTCTAGAAGGTGTAAGTCAACTACCCTGGCCAGCAAGATCTCCGGATCTGTCCCCCATTGAGCATGTTTGGGACTGGATGAAGCGTCGTCTCACGCGGTCTGCACGTCCAGCACGAACGCTGGTCCAACTGAGGCGCCAGGTGGAAATGGCATGGCAAGCCGTTCCACAGGACTACATCCAGCATCTCTACGATCGTCTCCATGGGAGAATAGCAGCCTGCATTGCTGCGAAAGGTGGATATACACTGTACTAGTGCCGACATTGTGCATGCTCTGTTGCCTGTGTCTATGTGCCTGTGGTTCTGTCAGTGTGATCATGTGATGTATCTGACCCCAGGAATGTGTCAATAAAGTTTCCCCTTCCTGGGACAATGAATTCACGGTGTTCTTATTTCAATTTCCAGGAGTGTACATGCTAAAGAAAAAATTTTCATCTGGATGGGATGGCGTATCCAGTGCTATTACTAAAGTGTGCTTAGAAGAAATCTCTAAACCTCTTACTCACCCGATTAACTGCAGCATTAGAGAAAACATGTATCCAACAGTTCTAAAAATGAGTGTAGTGAAACCAGTGTATAAAAAAGGGAAGTAAGGAAGATGTCTCCAACTATAGACCAATATCATTAATTCCCACTTTCAGTAAGATATTCGAAAGCATTATCCTTTCTCAGGTAAGTGCCTTTTTCACAAAACATAAACTGCTTGTAGATTCACAGCATGGCTTCAGAAAAGAGCTAAGTACAACCACAGCAGTTACACAGTCCATCCATGAAGTTTACTGTGTGTTGGACCAGATGATGCAGACTGCAGGTATATTTTTGGACCTGACAAGGGCATTTGCTATGGAAAACCATAGGGTACTTCTTAAAAAGCTAAAATCTTATAGTACTGTGGACTGAACCATGAATCTTCTAACCACATACCTTCTGAATTGTAAGCAAAGCTCTAAATTGTCATACTAACTAGATAATAAAATCATGAACTTCCAGTCCACCAGTGAACCTATATTACAAGGTGCACCACAGGGCTCAATCCTTGGACCCTTTCTCTTCCTTATTTATATTAATGACATTGCAAAACCCATTAAATCCCATATTGTAAGCTATGCAGATGACACGTCAATCTTATTCTATGTGAGTGAATGTAACGAGCTAGAATCTCTTGCTACTAGTGGTGCAATAGAAGTAACAAAATACTTCAGTGATCAGAGACTCAATGTGAATGTCACCAAATCTCAACTACTGACATTTAAAACAGGCAATTCTCACCACAACAATATGAATAGTGTGTGTAATATCTCTGCAACAGAAAATGGTAACTGTAAATTCCTGGGTGTGTATGTTGATGAAAATTTGCAGTGGACATACCACATTAATTCCGTATGCGGAAAAGTCAGTAGTGTCATATATCTCCTCACCCAGCTCGCAAAAGATAGTTCCTAGCCAAGCACTGAAATTAGTATATTATGGAACACTTTACCCCTTTCTCAATTACGGAATTGAACTATGGGGCAGTGCAGCTGATGCACATTTAAAAAGAATAATACTACTACTACTACAGAAAAGAGCAATAAGACATATACATTGGATGGGACATAGAGATTCATATCGTGAAGTGTTTGTGCAGCACAAATATCTGACAATATATTCTCTGTACATCTTCAAAATAGTTGTATTTTTTATAAGTCAACCAACAGAAGCTATCAAGGGCAGTGATGTACATGACCACAACATTAGAACAAAGTGTAACTATTTCCGTAACAGAACAACGTTAAAAATGACTGATAGAAGTCCTTATATCAGTGGTTTGATTTGGTATAACAAGCTACCAAACGCTCTAAGAACGTGCACGGGAAATGTTTTTAAAACAAAATTAAAATCTTTTCTAATACAAAAATGTTTATATTCTTTCAACGAATTTTAAGATAGTGATTGTAACATGAGGCATTAGCATAACAGTTGTAATGTGATAAATGTAAAAAATAGACATAAGAAGCAACAGCTACAGAGTATAGTGTATTTTATAAGTGTAAATATAACCATAGTATTAAGTCTGACGTTTTCAAAAGCCATCTTTACGATGGCTCCGCACAAAGAAAATGCAAATAAATAAAAAATAAATAGATATTTGTGTATGCCCCAGTAACCCCTGCCCAATTTGTGTCCCCACATCAGCTAGTTGTGTGCTATTATCTCACGCCATTGTCTACGAAACTGTGTGCCCAGCCATCTGTCACCAGCCTCCTCTACCTGCACCTCTAGCACGCCCACAGACAGCTCCCCACTTGTGCCTGAGCTGCTAGATGCTTCCCCCAACCCCTTCCCTGCCTCCCACCTCTCCCCATCCCTGACACCACCCAACCTGCAGTCGACTGAACACAATGTAGGGAACCGTGTGTGTGTGTGTGTGTGTGTGTGTGTGTGTGTGTGTGTGGCTTTTTTTTTCCCTACAGCTAGAAAAAGGAAGTGCATTCCAAAAGCTAGCCAACCTCCATACCTTTTGTTTGTATGCCTATCATCAATGCAGTGCTTTTGCTTTATGGTGAGTTGTCTTTTTTATTCCTAAATAACTTGTAAAAATCATTCATCAGTGCATATGTTAAAATTTAGAATTATTTTGAATTAATTTACCGTTGAGGCATCTCTGCAAATAATGTGTTTTGGCCTGATCTCCACAACAGATCTTGTAATGCATGAAATTCTTCTCTTAGGTAGGAGTTGACCTGTCGCATACTATCAAACTGCATCCTCTGCTCAAGATCAAGTTCAAACCATGTTTCTTCTTGTTCAAGCAAACCAAACTGAAGTACATTTTGGTTAGTAGAGTCAAGAATATCAGCACCTATGGCTGTAAACAGGAACAAAAAACATGCTTTATTATTATCGGCTTAACTCAGTAACACATTCATTATTTAAATTTAGTGATTTCATAACATTTACACTAGGAAAAGATCACTTACCACCACAAGGCATTGCTACAGTGAGATCTATGTTGATTTTCAACTTGGCATCTATATCTGTATCAGGTACAAACTTGAATACAAAGCGACTGCTCAGAAAATATGACACTTCAGCATATATAAGAATTATTATGATAACAAGAGTCAGCAAGGACACTGCAAAAGAGAGAAAAATAACAGTTCCTCACAGACATAAACAATAAACACAGGTAACTTCACTGCAAACAGCTATGGCTTTAGGAGCTGCATCACCCTAACATTAATATCATTGTATGTAGACTGCAGTCATCACACAAACATCATACAAAGTGATTCTGCATAAAATAATAATAATAATAATAATTAGTTGGTTCAGGACAGAACTAATGAAGCCTCGGACAATCGCTGTCATGGTCGGGGACAATGCTTGAACCCTATGCCCGTCCACAATGGTAACGACACTGCTAGCCACATGGAAAATGATTTAAATCCAAATAGAGGTGTTTTGCACGATATGCTTCCTGCAACCACTCTAGAAGGAAAAGAAAGACAGAGGATGAGATGGTCAGATGAAGTTAACCGACACCTCATGTTCTGTTATTACCAAGCAACAAAGTTAGGAACCAACACAACTGGATACAGATCACAACATTTATTACCAGATACCCAGAATTAAAATTTTTAACAGAACAACGACTAGCTGATCAGATCTGTGTAGTAATCAAAAATAACAGGATACCCCAGTCAGAATTAGAAAACATCAAACAACAAGTACAACAAATACTGGAACAAAATAATGTGCAATCAGAAGAAGAAGAAAATACAGTAATGTACTCAAACATCCCAGAACAAACAAACAAAGAACACCATGCATCAATTAAACAATCAGAGGAAAACGAAATCTTAAGACAGCTACCAGAACAAGCACAAATAGAACATGAAGTGACACACATGTTAGATATAGAAGAAAAATTTCAGCTAACATATATAGAATACAAAGACACAAATACAGACATTAGACCATTCTTGCATAGACCACCAAATAACCCCGTAAGTCGAAACAACAATAACAACTATCAACACAATCATACACAACAAAATAAATGAAAATACAACTATGGAAGAGTTACAACTACTGGTCTATATAGGAGCACTCACTACACTAAATATACACACTAGGCAGAGATCAGAACAAACCGACACACAGAAGAAACCCACAAAACCAGCATGGCAACACAGGCTACAGATCAGAATACAAAAACTGAGAAAAGGCATCGGACAGCTAACACAATTTATAAGAAATGAAATATCAGACAAAAAGCGAAAAAGGTTAGGTAAACTCTCACAACAAGAAGCGCTAGAGCAATTAGATGAAAAGAAGCAGAAATTACAAGCATTGGCCAAACGACTTAGAAGATACAAAAAAAAGTGAAACTAGAAGGAAACAAAACCAAACATTCACCACACACCAAAAGAAATCTTATCAGACAATAGATAACAAACACATTAAAATACACAACCCACCAAACATAACAGACATGGAACACTTCTGGAGCAACACATGGTCAAACCCGGTACAACATAACAGGCATGCACAGTGGATACAAGCAGAAACAGACACATACAAGAAGATACCACAAATGCCTGAAGTGATAATTTTGCAACATGAAGTCACCCGAGCAATTAATTCTACACACAATTGGAAAGCCCCTGGAAAAGATAAAATAGCAAATTTCTGGCTAAAGAAGTTCACCTCAACACATTCACATCTAACTAAATTATTTAACAGTTACATTGCAGACCCATGCACATTCCCTGATACACCTACACATGGAATAACTTATCTGAAACCTAAAGATCAAGCAGACACAGCAAACCCAGCAAAATGTCGCCCCATAACATGCCTACCAACAATATACAAAATATTAACTTCAGTCATTACACAGAAATTAATGACACATACAACACAGAACAAAATTATAAATGAAGAACAAAAAACTGTTGGAAAGGAGCACGAGGACGTAAAGAGCAACTGATAATAGATGCAGAGGTGACATACCAAGCTAAAACTAAACAAAGGTCGCTACACTATGCACACATTGATTACCGAAAAGCTTTTGATAGTGTACCCCACTCATGGTTACTACAGATATTGGAAATATACAAAGTAGATCCTAAATTTATACAGTTCCTAAACATAGTAATGAAAAATTGGAAAACCACACTTAATATCCAAACGAATTCAAATAATATCACATCACAGCCAATACAGATTGAGTGTAGAATATACCAAGGAGACTCATTAAATCCTTTCCGGTTCTGCCTCGCTCTGAACCCACTATCCAACATGCTAAATAATACAAATTATGGATATAATATTACTGGAACATACCCACACAAAATCGCACATTTGCTATACATCGATGATCTAAAACTACTGGCAGCAACAAATCAACAACTCAACCAATTACTAAAGATAACAGAAGTACTCAGCAATGATATAAATATGGCTTTTGGAACAGACAAATCTAAGAAAAATAGCATAGTCAAGGGAAAACACACTAAACAAGAAGATTACATACTGGATAACCACAGCCACTGCATAAAAGCGATGGAAAACAGATGCCTATAAATATCTAGGATACAGACAAAAAATAGGAATAGATAATACAAATATTAAAGAAGAACTAAAAGAAAAATATAGACAAAGACTAACAAAAATACTGAAAACAGAATTGACAGCAAGAAACAAGACAAAAGCTATAAATACCTACGCTACACCAATATTGACCTACTCATTTGGAGTAGTGAAATGGAGTAACACAGACCTAGAAGCACTCAATACACTTACACGATCACAATGCCACAAATATAGAATACATCACATACATTCAGCTACAGAAAGATTCACATTAAGCAGAAAGGAAGGAGGAAGGGGATTTATTGACATAAATAACCTACATTATGGACAGGTAGACAATTTAAGAAAATTCTTTCTAGAACGAGCAGAAACTAGCAAAATACACAAAGCAATCACTCATATAAATACATCGGCTACACCATTGCAATTTCATAACCGCTTCTACAGCCCTTTAGATCTCATAACATCAACAGATACGAAGAAAGTAAATTGGAAAAAGGAAACACTACATGGCAAGCACCTGTATCATCTAACACAGCCACACATCGATCAAGACGCATCCAACACACGGCTACGAAAAGGCAATATATACAGCGAGACGGAAGGATTCATGATTGCAATACAGGATCAAACAGTAAACACAGGTATTACAGCACGTATATTATTAAAGATCCTAATACCACAACCGATAAATGCAGACTTTGCAAGCAACAAATAGAAACAGTAGATCACATCACAAGCGGATGTACAATACTAGCAAATACAGAATACCTCAGAAGACATGACAATGTAGCAAAAATAATACATCAACAACTTGCCATACAACATAAACTAATAAAACAACACGTTCCCACATACAAGTATGCACCACAAAATGTACTGGAGAATGATGAATACAAATTATACTGGAACAGAACCATTACAACAGATAAAACACCACCACATAACAAACCTGACATCATACTCACGAATAAAAAGAAGAAATTAACACAACTAATCAAAATATCCATACCCAATACAACAAATATACAGAAGAAAACAGGAGAAAAAATTGAAAAATACATCCAACTGGCTGAGGGAGTCAAGGACATGTGGCATCAGGATAAAGTTGACATTATACCAATTATACTATCAGCTACAGAAGTCATACCACACAATATCCACCAGTACATCAATGCAATACAGTTACATCCAAACGTATATATACAACTACAGAAATCTGTAATTATTGATACATGTTCAATTACCCAAAAGGTCCTATGTGCAATGTAATATATACCGTACAGTTAAAAGAAAGTCACGCTTGATCAAGGTCCACGTCACTTTCCATTTTTAACCAGACATAACGTCTGAGACAAGAAAGAGAAATAATAATAATAATAATAATAATGTAAATGTTATCATCATTCTGTCAGTCCAGACAAAATAAAAAAGGCATTAGCAGTGTAGAAAAATTTAAGTTCTTAAGGAAGCATACAATAAAAAATAATTTAGACAAAGAAGCACTTTGGGGCTGAAGGCACAAACTTGAAATTAAGTTCATCTCATAAAATTTTTTGAAGACACTACAAAGCCTGGATAATTTTTAAAGGGTCCAGATTATTTAACAATGACCTGTGTGAGCTGTTCAACTGCTCTTCAATGTCCTTTGTTGACACTGACAGAATTGCAAAGTCATTGGCAAACCTCAAAGTCCACATTTCTTACCCCTGAACTTGTAATTCCGTTTCCATGTATATCCTTGACTTCCACTACTGCTTGCTCAGTGTATAAACTGAATAACCTCAGGCATACGCTACAACCCTGTCTCGCTCTCATTACCTATTTTGTCCTTTCATGTTTACTGACAGTTCCAATTTCCATACATGTTTTAAACAACCTTTTGCTACATGTATTTTGCCGGCCGTGGTGGCCAAGCGGTTAAAGGCGCTACAGTCTGGAACCACGCGGCCGCTATGGTCGCAGGTTTGAATCCTGCCTCGGGCATGGATGTGTGTGATGTCCTTAGGTTAGTTAGGTTTAAGTAGTTCTAAGTTCTAGGGGACTGATGACCTTAGAAGTTAAGTCCCATAGTGCTCAGCGCCATTTGAACCATACATGTATTTTATCCCTGCTACCTTCAGAATTTCAAGGAATGTATTTACTCAACACTGTCAAAAGCTTACTCCAACTCGACAAATTTTATAAACATAGGTTTACTTTTCTTCAATCTAACTTCTAAGACAAGTTGTATGGTCAGTGATCTTACATATCTACGTAACCCAGACTGATCTTTCCCGAGACTGGTGTTGTTGTTGTTGTTGTTGTGGTCTTCAGTCCTGAGACTGGTTTGATGCAGCTCTCCATGCTACTCTATCCTGTGCAAGCTTCTACATCTCCCAGTACCTACTGCAGTCTACATCCTTCTGAATCTACTTAGTGTATCCATCTCTTGGTCTCCCTCTACGATTTGTACCCTCCACACTGCCCTCCAATACTAAATTTGTGATCCCTTGATGCCTCAGAACATGTCCTACCAATCAATCCCTTCTTCTAGTCAAGTTGTGCCACAAACTTCTCTTCTCCCCAATCCTATTCAATACCTCCTCATTAGTTCCATGATCTACCCACCTAATCTTCAGCATTCTTCTATAGCACCACATTTCGAAAGCTTCTATCCTCTTCTTGTCCAAACTATTTATCGTCCATGTTTCACTTCCATACGTGGCTACACTCCATACAAATACTTTCAGAAACGACTTCCCGTCACTTAAATCTATACTCGATGTTAACAAATTTCTCTTCTTCAGAAACGCTTTCCTTGCCATTGCCAGTCTGCATTTTATATCCTCTCTACTTCGACCATTATCAGTTATTTTGCTCCCCAAATAGCAAAACTCATCTACTACTTTAAGTGTCTCATTTCTTAATCTAATTCCCTCAGCATCACCCAACTTAATTCGACTACATTCCATTATCCTCATCTTGCTTTTGTTGATGTTCATCTTATATCCTCCTTTCAAGACACTGTCCATTCCGTTCAACTGCTCTTCCAAGTCCTTTGCCGTCTCTGACAGAATTACAATGTCATCGGCGAACCTCAAAGTTTTTATTTCTTCTCCATGCATTTTAATACCTTCCCAATCACTGCTTCCCTTTCATGCCCCTCAACTCTTATGACTGCCATCTGGTTTCTGTACAAATTGTAAATAGCCTTTCGCTCCCTGTATTTTACCCCTGCCACCTTTAAAATTTGAAATAGAGTATTCCAGTCAACATTGTCAAAAGCTTTCTCTAAGTCTACATATGCTAGAAACATAGGTTTGCCTTTCCTTAATCTTTCTTCTAAGATAGGTCGTAGGGTCAGTATTGCCTCACGTGTTCCAACATTTCTATGGAATCCAAACTGATCTTGCCCGAGGTCGGCTTCTACAACATTTTCCATTCGTCTGCAAAGAATTCGCATTAGTATTTTGCAGCTGTGACTTATTAAACTGATAGTTCGGTAATTTTCACATCTGTCAACACCTGCTTTCTTTGGGATTGGAATTATTATATTCTTCTTGAAGTCTGACGGTATTTTGCCTGTCTCATACATCTTGCTCACCAGATGGTAGAGTTTTGTCAGGACTGGCCGTCAATAGTCCTAATGGAATGTTGTCTACTCCCGGGGCCTTGTTTTGAGTCAGGTCTTTCAGTGCTCTGTCAAACTCCTCACGCAGAATCATATCTCCCATTTCATCTTCATCTACATCCTCTTCCATTTCCATAATATTGTCGTCAAGTACATCGCCCTTGTATAGACCCTCTATATACTCCTTCCACCTTTCTGCTTTTCCTTCTTTGCTTAGAACTGGGTTTCCATCTGAGCTCTTGATATTCATGCAAGTGGCTCTCTTTTCTCCAAAGGTCTCTTTAATTTTCCTGTAGGCAGTATCTATCTTGCCCCTAGTGAGATAACCCTCTACATCCTTACATTTGTCCTCTAGCCATCCCTGCTTAGCCATTTTGCACTTCCTGTCGATCTCATTTTTCAGACATTTGTATTCCTTTTTGCCTGCTTCATTTACTGCATTTTTATATTTTCTCCTTTCATCAATTAAATTCAATATTTCTTCTGTTACCCAAGGATTTCTACTAGCCCTCGTCTTTTTACCTACTTGATCCTCTGCTGCCTTCACTACTTCATCCCTCCGAGCTACCCATTCATCTTCTATTGTATTTCTTTCCCCCATTCCTGTCAATTGTTCCCTTATGCTCTCCCTGAAACTCTGTACAATCTCTGGTTTAGTCAGTTTATCCAGGTCCCATCTCCTTAAATTCCCACCTTCTTGCAGTTTCTTCAGTTTTAGTCTACAGTTCATAACCAATAGATTGTGGTCAGAGTTCCCATCTGCCCCTGGAAATGTCTTACAATTTAAAACCTGGTTCCTAAATCTCTGTCTTACCATTATATAACCTATCTGATACCTTTTAGTATCTCCAGGCTTCTTCCATGTATACAACCTTCTTTTATGAGTCTTGAACCAAGTGTTAGCTATGATTAAGTTGTGCTCTGTGCAAAATTCTACCAGGTGGCTTCCTCTTTCATTTCTTAGCCCCAATCCATATTCACCTACTACATTTCCTTCTCTCCCTTTTCCTACTACCGAATTCCAGTCACCCATGACTATTAAATTTTCATCTCCCTTCACTATCTGAATAATTTCTTTTATCACATCATACATTTCATCAATTTCCTCATCATCTGCAGAGTTAGTTGGCATATAAACTTGTACTACTGTAGTAGGGGTGGGCTTCGTGTCTATCTTGGCCACAATAATGCGTTCACTATGCTGTTTGTAGTAGCTTAACCGCATTCCTATTTTTTTATTCATTATTAAACCTACTCCTGCATTACCCCTATTTGACTTTGTATTTATAACCCTGTATTCGCCTGACCAAAAGTCTTGTACCTCCCACTATATCTAACTTTAACCTATCCATTTGCCTTTTTAAATTTTCTAACCTACCTGTCCGATTAAGGGATTTGACATTCCACGCTCCGATCCATAGAACGTCAGTTTTCTTTCTCCTGATAACGATGTCCTCTTGAGTAGTCCCCGCCCGGAGATCCGAATGGGGGACTATTTTACCTACGGAATATTTTACCCAAGAGGACGCCATCATCATTTAATCATACAGTAAAGCTGCATGCCCTCGGGAAAAATGACGGCTGTCGTTTCTCCTTGCTTTCAGTCGTTTGCAGTACCAGAACAGCAAGGCCATTTTGGTTAGTGTTACAAGGCCAGATCAGTCAATCATCCAGACTGTTGCCCCTGCAGCTGCTGAAAAGGCAGGCTGCTGCCTCTCTTCAGGAACCACACGTTTGTCAGGCCTCTCAACAGATACCCCTCTGTTGTGATTGCACCTACGGTATGGCTATCTGTATCGTTGAGGAACGCAAGCCTCCCCACCAACGGCAAGGTCCATGGTCATGGGGGGAGGGGGGGTTCAGTTATCTAGGCAAGCCTTATTCTTTCGGGTCTGCCCCAACTCCTGCTCTGACCCCACATTCCATTTTCCTTTCCCACTTTTTCTCAATACATTTTCCATTATGCATTCATCAAATTATATCTTAATGAAAAGATCATTAAAACTATTTGGAAACTTTACTGACCCTTTTTGTACATCTTAATTAATGTATTAGTACTTTGCACTGGTATGTGGCCTCATACATTATCTGCATAAATAACGGTACATTGCTCTATAACATACAGAATTACTTTTATTACTGACTATGAAAGTTACAAATAAGTGAGACTAAAACTAAACTGAATTCAACATAGAGAATTTACAAAAAAGTTGCAAAGATCATAATATAAAACATATCAGAGAGTTTACTTGTGCAACCTGCTATTCTTATGATTCACAAGTACACAAAAAGGTATCACTGCCACACAGCCTCCCCTTCCGTCCCTCACAGTGTGAAGCATCCGGGGTGTCTTGTTATTTGACCATGGTCCACCGACTGGCTGCAGTATGGGTTGGATGTGGAGAGAGTTTGCTGGCATTTGAGAAGCACAATTTGTCGTTTTTGGACTGGTTGTGGCTTGATGCTTCGGGAAGCATCTGAAGTTGTTGCAGGTAAAATCCACAGCAGTTTGACACATTCAACTGATACTGTCAACTGTGTCCATTGCGCAATATATCTGTGGTATGAATGGTTCTGCTCAATACTGGAAAAGGGCCAGTGTACACTACTTTAAGTATACACTGAATGAGTCAGTTCGCAGTATCAAATGTGAGCAACTCTGAGTACAAACATCTGATGGTTGCCATGGCGAGAAAGGAGCACGCAACACATATTTGTATGGTGCTTTAATTGCTGCACACCTGTGGAAGTTCCTCTATAACTGACAGTGATGCTGGCACTAAATAGTCTGCCAGGATAGTCTCTGACACAGCACTGTTGTTTACTAAGCTTAGCAATTGTGCTCCCTGTAAGTCAACTGCCAGGTGCTAAGTCGGCATCTATTATACGTTATGATATCTCAGTGGTCACAAAGGGCCATCCATGTGAACGGATTGGAGAAATCTACATGGGATACTTTTTCTCCAAAAGTGTTGGCCAATTATTTATTAACAGCCTTCAACTGGGCCTATACATCCTGACTGTTGTGTGGTGCGTGGTTGACAGAGAAAGTGCTGATATCGGAGCCAATGTCTAGCAGAAACATTGTGTCGGAATGTTTGTCTGATACATACAATCTTTTTGAAATGGTACAATATGTGCAAAGGAGTGGCTGTGGCCCGTGGCAGGTAGACACCTTGGTCCTGTAAGTACATGCATGGTAATATCCATTTTTCGGCATCTCAGCCAAAGCATTTATATCAGCACACTTTGTGCAGATCCTTCAGCTGACATTGCATCGTTTCATGTAGTGGTGCCAGCGGTTTGAACCGATCTCAATTTTGATTACTGGTGGCTTGTCATTGCCGCCCGCTGCATGCGCAGCTGTGTTGTCAGTGTCTCCACTGTGGGTCTTAAGTCCCTAATCTCATCTGAAATGCTAGATTGGTGTCATAGCATGGCTGCACAGTCTGTATTTGTACTTACAGTTTGGTTTGGCTGACTGCTATTGACTTCGTTTTACAGGTCCGAAAACGGCAATGCAACTGTTGTTGTTGACTAAAGTGTTACATAGACCCTATCTGCAGCCAGCTTTAATTTGCGAGGTGATCTCTCCTCATATACCTCCACCAATGCTGTATGCATTTGTTCCACAAGTTGTTGCTGCCAAATGTGTAATAAAAAAGTGACAGATACTGCTGAACGCTCCAATAAGTTGTGCAGGTTCTGTCACAACTCCGATGGTGCCCTGACACCTCACTTCTCCTGACATAGTACCTGCCTGACTCTGAGGTCAACAGACTTTGTGCAACAGGAGAAAAGCTCTTGTTTCAGCTTGCTCCAAGCTCCATCTGTCAATGGTTCATTGTGATGTTTGACACCAATGTTTTAGTTCGCTGGTCTAAGTTGCTTATCACCATGGTGATCTGCTATTGGTCGTTGGTCACCTTCCGTTGTCAGAATACGTTTTGCATCACCACAAACCATGTGCACTGTTGAGACGGGGAATAATGGTGCCTGCAGTTACAAGCATTGTGGAGGCGAACTGGTGAAACTGACAGGTTGTTTCAAGCTGCACCCATGGCTCCGGGTGTTTTATCTGAGCCTGTAGATACTTTAAATCTTGCCTAACATTGTCCTGCACCCCACCAACTGTACACAAAGTGCCGTGACGTGTATGCGTCATCGTTGTCCCGTATGGGTTGCTTGTATTAATTAGAATGTTAAGCTCCAACTCCTTATTTCATTCCAGAGTCTATTATGGCTGTATTGTATAGCTTGCTGTCATTGCTCATTATCCCGTGCATATCTCGAGCGCCCACAACTTATGCCATTTGCTGAGAAGTATGGAAACTCTTAGACAGGATAAACAGTTACATGACATCATAAATTATCCACACAAAGATGGTACATAGTTTTAGAATGTACAGAATTACTTTTATTATTGACCGAGATGGTTACAAACCAAACAGAATAAAAGGAAACTAAAATCAACACTCAAAACTCATAACAAAGTGGCAACGACCACAACACAAAACATGTCAGAGAGTTTACTTGCGCAACCGCTATTCTTATGACACAAAAGTACACAAAAAGGTGTCACTGCCATGGGTGTTTTGGAGATTTAATTATATGCAGTGGCAATTTGTAACAAACAGTTTAAAACATTTTTATTTCTCTTCCAAAATTCATTCTGGTTCACTGTTTAACCTATATGCTGTAGACCAAAAAAGCTCTTCAGTAACTTGTGACACGTTTGCTCAAACTGCATAGACACGTTTATTTACACTGTAGTGCTTTGAAAAGTGTGAGAGAGACAAATCTGATAGAGATGAATCTGACCTACTGTGCATTGCATGTTTGTGTGTGCACCTCTAAAAACAGTCGCGGCAGACGAACAGCAACCAACAAGTACCTGCTGTACGATCCATAGTGTTTCTGTGTATGTGTAGAGAAGAGCCTGTGCTATTCTTTGCTGGTTTAGTGACTGTTAGGATTGTTAAGAACAAATGAAGAAATGAGATTAGACTTTTAAGTAATTCATGTGTTGGACTTGTTAGAAGCAAGACATGATCATATTTTCTGGTGGTTATTAAACCAACTCTGTTGTAAATGTATCCTAACAGAGTCTAATGTGTGATGACTTGGTTGACTTGCACGAGTTCAAATATCCATATGAGAAGTGGTGAATTTGTTTTTTGTGGAAGTTGAAATATACCATGACTGAACTAAAAGTATTCTTCGAGTACCAAATTGTTTCAAGAGTAGAGAGAGAGTCTGATAAATTCCCTTAACCAGCATTATTTTTTGAAGAAGAAGTTCTTGGAGATCGAAGTGGCCGGCTATCCAGAGAAGAATATCGGCAGTGCACACCAAGTACGTCAACCTATGGGAGAGAGGTGGGAAGTTTGCAAACCAGCTCCACATCACTTCTTGTTGTCTAAAGCATTAGAACATGGCGGCCGGGGAAAAAGAACCCAAAAATAGGGGAATTAAAGACGAAAACAAGAAAAGTGGATGTTGCACATTTCCTTAGCAACCAAGTGTAACAAGATGAGAAAACAGTTACGAGAAACTTTATTTAGCCCAGAAATCAAAAGAAAAAGAAAATTTGTGAATGCAGCAAAGGGAAAGACCTAAGGAGGTAATAACATTAAAAGAATGGAAAGAAGACCTCAAAGTATTAGACTAAGAAGAGATACGACAAGAATAATTTAACTAAGAAGATCCAATGTGGGGAGAATACAGCTCTCACACACATCTTGGCGACGCCAATGCGGAAACCAACAATCAACACCAACTGCAACAGTTGCTGTTCACTGGAACCGATTCTACATTGCGCCGACGCCGACGTGGAAACCAGCAACTGATGACACCGGTACCAGTTGCTGTTCACCGGTGTTGATACCACACCCGCTCACCGACGCAGCCTAAAACTCTACACCGGGTTGAGCGTAAAACAATAATCGTTTGAGTATAAAGTTGAAGAAACTGTTCAATAGACTGTATTTGTGTATTTATTATACTTAGAATTATTTTTTAAAATGCTTACTAGATCTAAATTTGGTAAAACCATGGAAAACGTACAGTTGGTTGGAGAAACTTCAGAACCAGCCATGGCAATGAAAGTGAGTAAGGAGGTGCCAGACTGGTCTGAATTAGTGAACTTGATCAAAACTTTAAATAATAAAATAGATGACCAAAAGACAGATTCAACTGCTCAAAATGCTTCTTTAAGAAAGGAACTAAATACAACTTTAAATGCTCAATGTCTTAAATTAGATTCAGTGAATACTCAATTAAATAATAAATTGGATGTTCAGAATGAAACTTTAGGATTGTTAAGTGCTAAAGCTCCCCCCATGAACCATGGACCTTGCCGTTGGTGGGGAGGCTTGCGTGCTTCAGCGATACAGATAGCCGTACCGTAGGTGCAACCACAACGGAGGGGTATCTGTTGAGAGGCCAGTCAAACGTGTGGTTCCTGAAGAGGGGCAGCAGCCTTTTCAGTAGTTGCAGGGGCAACAGCCTGGATGATTGACTGATCTGGCCCTGTAACACTAACCAAAACGGCCTTGCTGTTGTGGTACTGCGAACGGCTGAAAGCAGGGGAAACTACAGCCGTAACTTTTCCCGAGGGCATGCAGCTTTACTGTATGGTTAAATGATGATGGCGTCCTCTTGGGTAAAATATTCCGGAGGTAAAATAGTCCCCCATTCGGATCTACGAGCGGGGATTGCTCAAGTGGACGTCGTTATCAGGAGAAAGAAAACTGGCGTTCTACGGATCGGAGCGTGGAATGTCAGATCCCTTAATTGGGCAGGTAGCTTAGAAAATTTAAAAAGGGAAATGGATAGGTTAAAGTTAGATATAGTGGGAATTAGTGAAGTTCGGTGGCAGGAGGCACAAGACTTTTGGTCAGGCGAATACAAGGTTATAAATACAAAGTCAAATAGGGGTAATGAAGGAGTAGGTTTAATAATGAATAAAAAAAATAGGAATGCGGGTAAGCTACTACAAACAGCATACTGAACGCATTATTGTGGCCAAGATAGACACGAAGCCCACCCCTACTACAGTAGTACACGTTTATATGCCAACTAGCTCTGCAGATGACGAAGAAATTGAAGAAATGTATGATGAAATAAAAGAAATTATTCAGATAGTGAAGGGAGATGAAAATTTAATAGTCATGGGTGACTGGAATTCGGTAGTAGGAAAAGGGAGAGAAGGAAACGTAGTAGGTGAATATGGATTGGGGATAAGAAATGAAAGAGGAAGCCGCCTGGTAGAATTTTGCACAGAGCACAACATAATCATAGCTAACACTTGGTTCAAGAATCATAAAAGAAGGTTGTATACATGGAAGAAGCCTGGAGATACTAAAAGGTATCAGATAGATTATATAATGGTAAGACAAAGATTTAGGAACCATGTTTTAAATTGTAAGACATTTCCAGGGGCAGATGTGGACTCTGACCACAATCTATTGGTTATGAACTGTAGACTAAAACTGAAGAAACTGCAAGAAGGTGGGAATTTAAGGAGATGGGACTTGGATAAACTGACTAAACCAGAGATTGTACAGAGTTTCAGGGAGAGCATAAGGGAACAATTGACAGGAATGGGGCAAAGAAATACACTAGAAGACAAATGGGTAGCTCGGAGGGATGAAGTAGTGAAGGCAGCAGAGGATCAAGTAGGTAAAAAGACGAGGGCTAGTAGAAATCCTTGGGTAACAGAAGAAATATTGAATTTAATTGATGAAAGGAGAAAATATAAAAATGCAGTAAATGAAGCAGGCAAAAAGGAATACAAATGTCTGAAAAATGAGATCGACAGGAAGTGCAAAATGGTTAAGCAGGCATGGCTAGAGGACAAATGTAGGGATGTAGAGGCTTATCTCACTAGGGATAAGATAGATACAGCCTACAGAAAAATTAAAGAGACCTTTGTAGAAAAGAGAACCACTTGTATGAATATCAAGAGCTCAGATGGAAACCCAGTTCTAAGCAAAGAGGGGAAAGCAGAAAGGTGGAAGGAGTATATAGAGGGTCTATACAAGGGCGATGTACGTGAGGACAATATTATGGAAATGGAAGAAGATGAAGATGAAATGGGAGATATGATGCTACGTGAAGAGTTTGACAGAGCATTGAAAGACCTGAGTTGAAACAAGGCCCCGGGAGTAGATAACATTCCATTAGAACTACTGACAGCCTTGGGAGAGCCAGTCCTGACAAAACTCTACCATCTGGTGAGACAGGCGAAATACCCTCAGACTTCAAGAAGAATATAATAATTCCAATCCCAAAGAAAGCAGGTGTTGACAGATGTGAAAATTACCGAACTATCAGTTTAATAAGTCATGGCTGCAAAATACTAACGCAAATTCTTTACAGACGAATGGAAAAACTAGTAGAAGCTGACCTCGGGGAAGATCAGTTTGGATGCCATAGAAATATTGGAACACGTCAGGCAATACTGACCCTACGACTTATCTTGGAAGCTAGATTAAGCAAAGGCAAACCTACGTTTCTACCATTTGTAGACTTAGAGAAATCTTTTGACAATGTTGACTGGAATACTCTCTTTCATATTCTGAAGGTGACAGGAGTAAAATACAGGGAACGAAAGGCTATTTACAATTTGTACAGAAACCAAACGGCAGTTATAAGAGTTGAGGGCCATGAAAGGGAAGCAGTGGTTGGGAAGGGAGTGAGACAGGGTTGTAGCCTCTCCCCGTTGTTATTCAATCTGTATATTGAGCAAGCAGTGAAGGAAACAATAGAAAAATTTGGATTAGGTATGAAAATCCATGGAGAAGAAATAAAAACCTTGTGGTTCGCCGATGACATTGTAATTCTGTCAGAGACAGCAAAGGACTTGGAAGAGCAGTTGAACGGAATGGATAGCATCTTGAAAGGAGGATATAAGATGAACATCAACAAAAGCAAAACGAGTATAATGGAATGTAGTCTAAATCAGTTGGGAGATGCTGAGGGTATGAGATTAGGAAATGAGACACTTAAAGTAGTAGATGAGTTTTGCTATTTGGGGAGCAAAATATCTGATGATGGTCGAAGTAGAGAGGATATAAAATGTAGACTGGCAATGGCAAGGAAAGCATTTCTGAAGAAGAGAAATTTGTTAACATCGAGTATAGATTTAAGTGTCAGGAAGTCATTTCTGAAAGTATTTGTATGGAGTGTAGCCATGTATGGAAGTGAAACATGGACGATAAATAGTTTGGACAAGAAGAGAATACAAGCTTTCGAAATGTGGTGCTACAGAAGAATGCTGAAGATTAGATGGGTAGATCATATAACTAATGAGGAGGTATTGAATAGGATTGGGGAGAAGAGAAGTTTGTGGCACAACTTGACTAGAAGAAGGGATTGATTGGTAGGACATGTTCTGAGGCATCAAGGGATCACAAATTTAGTATTGGAGGGCAGCGTGGAGGGTAAAAATCGTAGAGGGAGACCAAGAGATGAATACACTAAGCAGATTCAGAAGGATGTAGGTTGCAATAGGTACTAGGAGATGAAGAAGCTTGCAAAGGATAGAGTAGCATGGAGAGCTGCATCAAACCAGTCTCAGGACTGAAGACCACAACAACAACAATAACAAGTGCTAAAGTAGATACAAAGTAAGGAATTTAGCCATTTATGTGAAGGCATGGGAAATCTGAAAACCAAATTTGATGCTTTAACTACTAAAGCAAAAAATTTTAAAATAGATTTGAAAGGTGAACTAACTAGTTCTTTAAGCAGTCACATAAATCAACTGTCACTCACTTTAATCATAGACAGAATGAGCAATTTCAGGATTTGACAAAGAAGTCAGAATTTGATATTGAAGATAAATGTAATAATGTATAATCTGAACTTAGTGAGAAGTTAGGATCATTTCAAAATGTATGTACTGTTACATTTGATGCTGTAAAGCAAAGATTACACAATTTGAGAGAGAGTGTTGAAAAGTAGGATAAGTTAATACCAATAGTCCAATCGCAAATTGCAGGTGTTAACACTCGAGTAGATAATGTGGAAAGAAACTTTAAAGAGAAACTAGCAACCTCAGACTTAATAAATATAAGTAGTCTGGAGGAACAGGTAGATGAAATAATTGACCAAAAAGTTGCCGCGAGAGTAATCTCCGAGAATGTATCTACTGTCTTATCTTCTGATATCCATGATACCAAGAAAGGCAGGTATGAATTATGGAAAGAATTCAAACTTATTCAGGACAACGTAGGTAAGAGGATGACTTCTCCTAACGTAGTATTGCCTAGTGAGATAATGACAGATTTACAATGGGGAGCCAATTCAGGGTTATCTAGGCAATTCCTGAAGTTTAAGCTGGATGGGGAAGTACATCCCACTCATTTTCTGAAAAGATTTAACCAAGCCTTGCCAAAGAACTGGGAAGATTCGAAAAAGATTGAATTTGCTGTTGGGTACCTTTCAGGGGAAGCCAGAGAGTGGGATACTGTAAACATCAAGAGTTTTTCTTCTTGGGGAGACTTCCAGGAGAAATTTAAGGAAAAATACTGGTGCGCTAGTGAGCAGGAAAAACTAATATCTGATTTGTGGGACCCTACGTATTACAATAATATGTGGGGAACAATGAGAAAGTATTTTGACTGGTATTTAACGTGGGTGAATTACTTAGATAAGCAAATGGAAGAAGAGAGGTTAGTTCGAATTTTGATCAGATGCTTACATATCTATGCAAGAAAAAACATCTTGTGTAGCAGCTGCAAAACAGTAGAAGAATTGTTGTTCTTTGTGGACGCACTTGATGCGTTAAATAAGGACCGCAACGAGAGCGTACACCAAAGTGAAAATCAGAATTACAAGAGAAATAGTAATAATAATTTTAAAAACATGAAGCCAACTTCGCTAGAGTACACCATTGCAACAGCAATAATGGCAATGATAATTATCAGAAGAAGCACCCACCTTCGAATTTAGGTCCAGTAACATCGCAGGAATTTGTGCCAAGTAATAATTGAGCACAAAGTAGCAACATATTACCCCGATTTTGTAAGCAACCAGTGATTACTAATAATAAGGAAAACGCAGTGGGATCTGGATCCAGGGCCGGGGCCCAGGTCGTAGAAATACACTAGGAGGCCTGGTTCATAATAAGTATGTTAATTTCACACACAAAATACGTACAAAAGAATGGTTGTTACTGGAAAAACCAAGCTCGACTACCAGCAATCCACAACCAATAATAGCAGGAACCATGGAGAATTCTGAAGTTAACATATTTATGGACTCAGGAAGTGAGGTGTCACTCATTTCTAGCGCGTTATTTAACACATTACAGATTAAGCATTACTTACCGCTGTTACCAGTAACTGGAGTTTACATAGTTGGTATAACCGGAACGAAAAGTAACGTTGTGAAACATGAAACCTAAGTGAACTGCCACATTGGAAATATCAGATTTTGTCGAACACTTTTAATAGTAGAAAATATTAATAGGGGTGTTTTATTTGGCCTAGATTGGTTATTAGAATTTAACGTCATATTGAATTTTGAGGAAAATCTTCTTTGCTTGGGTAAAGATGACAGTAAATGTAGGATACCATTTATGACCGATAATTACATTGCAAGACAAACAACTGAATGTCAATATTTACGATTAACTGCTACAGCACAACTGTAGCAGAATGATAATGTAAATCACGTATCACATCGAGCTGACATACAAAACAAAGTAAATGAATCTCTAATATTAACCAGTGAACAAAAACTAGATTTATATAAAATTCTAATGGAATATGAAGTAGTATTTTACAATCATTCCAGTAATATCAGCGATTACATATGTAAGTTTAAAATCAAAGAGGACACTCCATTTTTTCTGTAAGTCATATCCAATAAAGTTTGAAAGAAGCAGTTAAGGAGGAAACTGACAAATTGATTGACAACAATATAACAGAACGTAGTTCTAGAGTCATGAATAACCCTTTAGTAGTGGTAAAAAAGGTTACAGGCGGTGTGCGATTAGTGCTAGACACGCGTACACTGAATAAGCATATAGAGACAGAATGAGACAGACCAATTAACATCGATGAATTATTATCCAAATTTGAAAAAGTAAGGTTTTAACACGATGGACCTGACGGCGGGATATTGGCAAATTAGGCTACATCCTGAATCCAAGAAGTATACAGTGTTTCTGTTTGATGGTAAATCATATCATTTCAATGTGTCACTGTTCAGACTATATAACTCAGTATCCGTATTTCTATGTGCTCTGGATGAGGCATTAGGAAAAGATTTATTGAAGGATTTAATAATATATGTGGATGATAACCTCATAATCTCTGCTACCTGGGAAGAACATTGTCTAACCATGAGTAAGACCCTGAAAAAATTTAAAGAAAAAGGTATTACAGTGAAATTGTCTAAATCGCACTTTGCCCGACAAGAGCTTAAGTTTATAGGGCATATTGTAGCGGTGCAGGGATTAGACTGGATCCTGAGCGCATAAAAGCTTTTAAATAATGTTCACCCCCTAGAAACGAAAGACAGTTGAAGGGATTTATAGGAATGGCCAGCTACTATAGATGGTATATAAGAGGTTAAGAACTGAACGACCCAAGAATTTTACATTTATTAAGAAAGGGAATACTGTGGGTATGGGATCAAGAGGCAAATGATGTGTTTGAAAATGTAAAAAGAGCAACGGTAGAATCACCCATATTACATCATCTGAGTATGGGTGAGCCATTTAAAATTTCAACTGATGCATCTGATTATGGTATCGCAGAAGAACTTTTTCAATGATAGTGGGGTCTAGATAATGTAAATCATAGATCCATAGTTTTTGCTAGCTGTAGTGTTAATAAATGTGAACTAAACTACACAGCTACTGAAAAAGAACTATCAGCAATAGTATGGAGTATCCAAAAATTCCAAACACTAGTATGGGGGTCAGAAATCCATGTCTATACAGATCATCAAGCTCTATCCTTTTTAATGAGTAGTCAGTTGTTACATAGTAGATTAATGTGATGGATGTTGTGCCTACAGGAATATGATGTTAGAATACAGTATGTAAAAGGTTCTGAGAATATTGTACTGGATGCTTTGTCTAGGTTACCAGTAGGCATGGAAGAGTTAAAACATACAGAGGAACCCGGCGTAATCTTCGAAATTAGTTTTATGACAGTAGAATATCCGCACACCAGGGTACAAGAGGTGGCCCAAAGAATAACAGAAAACATCCATCATGATCCCTATTTTACAGAAATGTTTGCTGTGTGTTTCAGGAATTCCTTACCTCCTAATCAAGCAGGAAAGTGGAAAATTACAGGGCATAATTTGTTTTGAAGAGACAGTATAACATCGCAACATTGGCGCATTTGCATTCCGAAGTTAATGGAAGAAGAAATTGTGTGGTATATTCATACAGGATATGAAAACTTCGGAATAAAAAAGTGTATAGCTAATATGATTAAGTTCTATTATTTTAAGAAGCTAGGACATAAAGTAGCATCTTTAATTAGAACCTGTGAAATATGTCAGAGGTGAAAGAGAGTACGCACTGGATACGATCTTATAGCAGGGGATTTTTTTGGACCGGTTCCTACAGGAAAGAGAGGAGTGTCATACATTTTGGTCATCATAGAGTGCTGGTCAAAATATGTTAAGTTATATCCTATCAAAAGAGCAAATACACAGGCGGTTATACACTGTTTGCAACAGTACTTTCTGAAGGTGGACCTGGACATCTTACTGTCGACTACGAACTGAATCAGGAAATAGTTTCAAAAAATTTAAGTGAAAATGCACAACAAAGTGTGAGTAAGCATAATGAGAAAACTGTAGAACTGCAGAACAAGATTGATGACCTAGTCCTTGTAAAACAACATCTTCAGAGCTCTGCCCTGAAGAAAGAGACAAGTAAGTTTTTCCAAAAGTATGAAGGACCATGCCGGGTTCAAACGGTAATCCATCCCAAGACATAATTTTTAGTGAATCCTACAACTGGGTCAGAAAAAGGAAAGTACAATGCAAAGAACATAAAGTTGTATATCTCCCAGGGATGTTAACATTCTGTGTTAATGGGCGGAGTGACGACCGTTGGATCCTGAGTTGTTTTCAGTGTTTCTTCTGTAATAATTTTCATGCACCGAATTCCCCCAACTCTTAAACTATACTATCATCCCACACTTAGAGATACTGGTAAAAATCATACCAGCAAGAATTTGTTATTATATCACCCAAATTGCTCATGGTATGTGAATGCGTCATCCTTGGCTGTTAGAGGGTTGTGCCCGCTAGGAATTTTGATTGCGTCTTCCTCGGTTATTCAGGGGTGCCCCTACCTGTCTTCATAACTCATCCCAGCTCGCCCCAACTTATCCTGACTTTACTAGGCGGCGACATGAGGTGGGAATTGGTACGCATATTATCCCTGAAATAAGATAGATTAAATCTGCCTAGCCAGCCAGTCTCCCCTGCAGTTTCAATTGCAATGTCGACAGCAACCGACCCAATCTCCATGTACGGTTGGGTTTTAATTTTGGCTGAATTAATTCTTGTGAGTAATCTCTTCACCAGTTTTCTGTGCAAATTTGTGGGCAGAAGTCTGGGTGAAATCAACATCATCAAATCTGTATATTCTATAAATATGAATCATAATTAAAATGATATCAAAAATGTTTTCTTGAAAGCTGCCAGGTAATTCCTTTTTTTTTTTTTTTTTGAACACCATTCTCACACTGAATGTAAGACAATCGAGTTAAAGTCATTGAAGCATACTTTTCTTAGTAAACTGAATGGAATATTATATTTGTGGAAAACATAATATTGTGTGATTAATTAAATGACTGTGATAATGGAATATATAATTTTATACTTGGGAGAGAATATTTTATACCTTTTATGAGATGTGATGTAGTTATCAATGTTGAAAGGGGGTGGGTAGTGTAGGTAAAAGCATGATTTACACTAACAGATAAATCATGACTAACACAAAAAACACATCACACCTTTCAAACGACCCTCGCAAACAAGTGTTTGTGATTCTTCACCATTTGCTGTTTCCATAGGGTTGCTAAGATTTTCTTCAGGGACCTCAAGAGTGAAGATGGGAATGTCCGTTCTGTAGGAGATGATTTAACACCATACCTCCTCCGGCTTCTCACTGAAGTACCAGCAAGGTAGGGATCCTGGGGAAGGGGGGTGGGAAGGGTTTCAGGTATTTGGGGGTGTCTTCTTTCTCTTCTTCGATCTTAGAAACCACATCTACCTTTTTTCCTTTCTTACTTCTCATTTGAGGACCTATCTATTTTTCCCTCTTTCCATATTCATCTATGTCTATCACTGAAGTCCTTCCTAGTTGCCATGGTTTCCAATAACCTACAACTTATCTTCAGATAAGAAGGCCAAAGAATCAGACTACATGAAAACACTTCCACATACACACAAAGAAATATGAATACACAAACAATGAAGTTACAGATTGAAAGGATGTAAGAACCGCCAAGGGTTGTAGGGGAAAAAAATATGTGTACATCTGGAACGACGCACACATTGTTTTTTAAGTGACGGTTCTACATCGTTCCTTTTTTTCTAGTTTCAACTCATGCACAGAGAGAGATAGGAGCAGGAGAGCTTGTGGAATAATTACAAAACAGTGATAAGCAAGGTTGGAGTTAATCGTGATAATCATTTAAGAAAAGTCAGGGTAGCAAACACAGATGAAGTGATGAGTCATAGAGTAGTGGGACTTGATCATTATGTGTAGTCATAGTATCTACCATGAGTTGAATAATATGTGTAGACATAGTACCTACTAAGATTATAGAAGTTGAGAAGTGGAAGAGGACTCTCGGGTATTAGAGAAGATACTAAGAAGTGAGAATGAAGTGTAAAATAGAGTTAAAATTTTACCAGGAAATATTTAATTATAGTGGACATAAAGATGTATACTAGGGCAATGAACCATGAGGCCTACTCATAAAGGATAAGTGGGAAGTGCACTCTTAGGGTCAACCAACATGTAACGTATAGGTACTGATCCTAGGGGAACAGGACAGTGTCTTGACAAAGTCACAGGTTTAATAGGAATTATTCTGGTAAGTTTGAATTCTACAGGGTGTCCCAGCTATCTTGTCCACCCAAAATATCTCTGGAACAATAACAGCTATTGGAAAACGACTTTCACCGGTATCAATGTAGGGCTGGGGCCCATGAATGTACATATTTGGAAAGATTCTAAAATGAAAGCATATGTGTTTTTTAACACAAACTTATGCTTTTTTTTTTTTTTAAATGGACCTCCTATAGTTTTTCTTCAGCAATCCGTAGCATGACAAAGCACATACACAATGGCGTTGATTGCATCGCAATATTCCCATTACATCCCGAGATATTAAGACGCGAAGTTGATGCTTGAAACACCCGACATGCGCTGTTAGCGCACGTCCTGAGGCTCAGGCGTGAACCCCATGCTGCCCATAATCGCGATGTGATTGACATGCGTAATCACACTTCCATACTTATCAAGAGGTCCGAAACGAATAATACGGTCTGCTTCCATCCTGCATTAACGTCGTACATTCCAGCAGGTATTTATCCCATAGGCTAGGGGTGATGCGGTTCTGTAACATATCTGTGTACCGCAACGTTAGTCACAAAGTTAACTTCGCTTATCGTTAATCCGTTACTAAAAAGGTAATGCCGTTCAACGTTAAAACTTTACTGTAGATCTAGCGCAAGTGACAGTTAATCATTCACTCGTAGTAGTAAAATTCATGTTGATGGTTTTAGTGAAACGACCAAGTGGACTAAAAGTTTTACCGTTGTTTCGGACCTCTTGATAAGTATGGAGGTGTGGTTATACATAATCACATCGCGCATGGGGTTCACGCCTGGGCCTCAGGACGTGCGCTTGCAGCGCAAGTCGGGTGTTTCAAGCGTCAACTTCGCGTCTTAATATCTCAGGATGTAATGGGAATATTGGGATGCAATCAACGCCATTGTGTATGTGCTTTGTCATGCTATGGATTGCTGAAGAAAAAATATAGGAGGTCCATTTCAAAAAAACATAAGTTTGTGTTAAAAACACATATGCTTTCGTTTTAGAATGTTTCCAAATATGTACATTCATGGGCCCCAGCCCTACATTGATATCGGTGAAAGTCGTTTTCCAATAGCTGTTATTGTTCCGGAGATATTTTGGGTGGACAAGATAGCTGGGACACCCTGTATATACCACTAGCTTTATTATGCTTTTGGTAAGTTTACGAGTCTCAAAAGGGAACACTTTTATTTTGCCCAGAGTTCCCCCAGACTACAAACTACTATAAATAATGATACTAGCACGTACTAAGGAAAAAATAGTACAAGGAATCAGAATAAAGAATTAAGTACTCATGTGTCCTGAACACCTGGAATTTACAATTGGATAAAGAGCAGAAAAAAGAAAAAAAAATGGTCCACATGATTTTTAGATATTGAAAGAGCTAACTCCAACACTGATTGAAATATTCACATTTTATAATGAAAAGAAAAAAAAAAAAAAAGAAATAGCTAAATAATATGAAAAAGGGTATTCACGGTTATTAAAAGAACAAGATATACTGTTGAAAGATGAATTGTTATTCTATGTGATATAAATGTACATAATGATGGTACATAAAATATCGTGTATTCGATCTGAGGAGGGAATATGTAGTCCTTCAAGAATTTTTATGTAAATTCTACAACCACTTGGCCTTCCTCCATGTCGAACCCACAATATTTTAAACAGAAGTGTGAGAAAGACGAATCCGACCTACTGTGCATTGCATGTTTGTGTGTGCAGGTCTAAAAACAGTCATGAGCAAAATGTGGACACGGCGGACGAACGGCGGCTGACAAGTACATGCTGTACGATCCATAGAGTTTCTGTGTATGTGTAGAGAAGAGACTGTGCTATTCTTTGCTGGTTTAGTCTGTGCTATTCTTTGCTGGTTTATAACTGTGAGGATTGTTAAGAAGAAATGGAGAAATGAGATTAGACTTTTAAGTAATTCATGTGTTGAACATGCTAGAAGCAAGACATGATCATCTTTTCTGGTGGTTATTAAACCAACCCTGTTGTAAATGTATCCTAATAGAGTCTAATGTTTGACAACTTGGTTGACTTGCATGAGTTCGAATATTTATATGAGAAATGGTGAATTTGTTTTTTGTGGAATTTGAAATATACCATGACTGGACTAAAAGTATTCTTTGAGTACCAAGTTATTTCAAGAGTAGAGAGAGAGTCTGATAAATTCCCTTAACCAGCATTATTCTTCAGAGAAGAAGTTTTTGGAGATCGGCATGGCTGGCTATCCAGAGAAAAAGATTGGCTGTGCCTACCAAGTAAGTCAACCTGTGGGAGAGAGGTGGGAAGTTTGCAAACCAGCTCCACATCGCTTCTTGTCCTCAAAAGCATTAGAACATAATGAATAAATTAAACTACAGCAAGCTTTTCTGAATGCTAAGGGAAAGAGCCATGTTGGCAAATGTAAAGCTAAGCATAGTTACACCAGCAGGCACTGCAGGTGACTTACAGTTGAGACAGGAATGTTGCAAGGGGATGGCTCGATATGCTACAATCAACTTATTCAAATATTTTTAATAAACATTTACAAAAAGCAATGATGATAAATTATGAGGGCTGTGGGAAAGGCTTAAGATCATTAAGGTTAAAGTATATAAAACATGGTAAACTTCTTGATTTATGAAATCATTTAAATTTGAATTGTTGTTCAGAAACAGCTGAGGACTCCTAAAATTTTAAAAGGGAGCACTTGCCTTGCTGCAGTTTGTGAGACAGTTCTAAGTGTAGTCACTGCTCAGATGAATTACGGTTGAGTGCTCAGATCTGGTTTAGATAGTATCCCCTTGCTATGAGTTCTGATAATTCTGTTTAAGTTGATCTGTTATGTTATATATCTAGCTAGACTGGTAGCAAAGGCTGTTTGTGCCACTCACGTTCGTGTCCAGTCCCTCACAAATGACCCAGAAACTGGAATTGAGGACAGCGAAGTAAAATCCGAAATATTTAACTTTGTTTTGAAATGTTCCTTTACAAAGGAAAACCCAGGAGACATGCCCCACTGAAAAGATGAGGAATGCCTATCAAATTTTATAGTGATTTTGCAGCTGAGTTAGCCGCCCTTCTAATATAATCTATCGCAGATCCCTCAAACGAAAAACCATGTCTAGTTCTTGGATAAAAGTGCAGGTCATTCCCATCTACAAGAAGGGTAGTAGAAGTGATTCACAAAAGTATTGTCCAATATCCTTGACATCAATTTGTTGTAGAATCTTAGAACACATTCTGAGCTCAAACATAATGAGGTATATCAAACAGAATGACCTCCATGCAAGCCAACACAGATTTAAAAAACATAGATCATGGGAAACCCAACTCGCACTTTTCTCACATGACATACTGAAAGCTTTGTATCTAGGCAGTTAAGTAGATGCAGCGTTTCTTGATTTCCAAAAAGCATTTGACTTAGAACCACACCTACATTTATTGTCAAAATTATGCTCATATGGGGTATAAAGTGAAATTTGTGATGGCTCTGAGGACTTTTTGATAGGGAGGACACAGCGTATTATCTTAGATGGAGAGTCACCATCAGATATAAAAGTAACATCGGCTGTGCCCCAGGGAAGGGTCTTGAAGCCTTGCCATTCATGTTGTATTTTAATGACCTTGCAAACCATATTAATAGTAACCTCAAACTTTTTGCATATGATGCAGTTATCTATAATGAAGTACTGTCTGAAAGAAACTGGATAAATATTCAGTCAGATCTAGATAAGACCATGGCAGTGCAAAGATTGGCACCTTGCTTTAATTGTTAAAAAAAAAATGTAAAAATGTGCATTTCACAAAACAAAAAAAGTAGTACCCTATGACTATAGTATTAATGTATATGTATATTTATAGTATTAATGTATATGGAGATGGTATCTGTTCTTTTGGACATGTCTGAAAGAGCAGATACCATCGGTGACCATGCAGCTCTCTAGAATGAAATGATAATTAAATCAGTACCTTAAGCTGTCAACTAGAACACCGTATATCAATGCCTGTCGACAGCTTAAGGTATTGGTTTAATTATCATTTCATTCTAGAGAGCTGCATGGTCACTGACGGTATGTGTTCATTCGGACATGTCCGAATGAACAGATACTATCTCCTTACAGTTAAGGCTAACCGCCCATTTACCTTCTTCTTCTGTGTGGATGCACATGCATTGCCCGAACTCTTATGGGACTCAGTGAGATTGTCTGCCGTGAGTAATGAGTGTAGTGGGCAGGGGCACTACGAATGTAGTGTGTGGACATTAAGCTGGGAATGTGGGTCTCACAGGGAGCTTGCAAGAGACAAATCCCTGCAGTAGCATTATCTTCTGTGCCCTCTGGGGCTCAGATGGATAGAGCGTCTGCCATGTAAGCAGAAGATCCCAGGTTCGAGTCCCGGTCCGGGCACATATTTTCAACTGTCCCTGTTGACATATATCAACACCTGTTGACAGCTTAAGCTATTGATTTAATTACCATTTCATAGTATCAATGAGTCACAGATGAAATTGGCCAACTCACACAAATACTTGGGTGTAACATGGTAGAATATCGGGGAAGTAGTTGGTCTACAAAGGCAACTGCTTATGAAATATTCATGTGGCAAGCTCTAGAATATTCCTTAAGCGTGTGAGACCTGTACCAAACAGGACTCATAGGGGATACTAACATATAGAAGGGCAGCATGGATGGTCACAGGTTTGCTTGATCCATGGGATAGTGTTACAGAGATCCTGTAAAAACTGAGCTGGCAGACCCTTTAAGACAGACGTAAACTATTCCGAGAAAGTCTGCTAACAAAGTTTCAAGAACCAATTTTAAATTATGATTCTAGGATTATACTACAACCCATCTATGTATTGTTAACATATGGATCATGAGGATATGTTTAGAATAATTACAGTATGCACAAATGCATTAAAACAATCATTCTTCCCATGCTCCATACGTGATTGGAATGTGAAGAATCCTAACATCTGGTACAGTGGGACATAACCTCTGCCATGCACTGCCCTACGATGTGTGGAGTATAGATGTTGATCTAGAGAGTATTTTTTTTTTTTTTTAATTGTCAAAAATATTGAATATGGCAAGATCACTATGCCAATTACATTTTGAAATTGTATCCCCGACTTCTAATTTTGTTACTCAATAACGGCTGCTGCACAACAGCAAGCCACCTATTCTTGTCACAGCTTACAACCAATGCATCTAGCTACAGGCATGAAAAAGAGAAGTATGGAGACAGCCCTATTCTGTTCAGCACTATCTCATGCATAACACACATACAGATTTTTGTCATCCACATGAGCCCCCTTGCAGTTGTTCCGCACAGACACGGCAGCACTGAGGGGGCTTGTAAACTATAAAATGGAAAACATAAAAATTTATGAAAGTAGAGCTTGGGAACTGAACTGTCTGATTAAAGAATTTGAAACAGAACTTCTCTACAAGTTTGCAAAACATGAACTACCACAAAATTTGTGGTCAGCCAAATATTAATTAAGAACTTGGGTACGTACATTTTGGCTTAGCTGCGTGATATGTACAGAGCCCTCATCAATTAGAACAAAATGAATGAGTGCAGATGATGATGTGAATAATGTCAAGTAGATCTGTGCTTTCCTGTATGTTTCAAACCATGTAATGTGAGAGCTACTTATTTCATGTAAGATCAATCAATAAAAAGACATGAAATTATTTTTTCAAGTGTTCATTAACCATACATACATATACCACCCACTGGTGATGTTTCAACATAGGTCTCCGGGATCTTGGGAAATGCATCCAGTTCTTTCACACCTTTAAGTGTACGTTTCCCCCTGTTACGTAACATGATTTGCTGTCATGGCACTGGAAGCTCCTGAAACAATCGAGGATAAAGATGCATGTAATATTGTATACAGAGGCCAATGCATAATTTTAAACACTTCAGAACTGAAACTTCATAAAATAGAATCTTCTTTAACTTTTCTTCTGGAAAACCAATCCACAAAAAAGGATGAATTTAGTCTTGCTTCTTCACAAGAGTTCACTTATTTTCAATCACTGTTTCAAATTGTTTAGATATAGGATAAAAACATGTCTGATAATTGTAAAATATTTCTGTACTACGTAATGTACTGTACTATCTCACTTGTTCATAGCATATACGTTAGAGTTATACTGTCAGTGCCCCAGATCCAACGGTCATCTTTATACAAAACTGAAATGTAGGTAATCCATGCAGAGAGATATGTATGGCGCTTCTCAGTACTTTAATCACTCAAACTGAAATCACGTCTACTTAACAATTCCTACTCCACAAAAGAATTTCTACGGTATATATGAGAGAAAGAGAGAGACAATCATGAACCATGAAACTTGCAAATATCTAAACTAATATATTGAATTTCTCCATCACCTTTTACCCTTCGATTCTTCCTAATTGCCATAATTTTTCTAATCTTTGATGTACAAATCACATTAAGTCAACCGACTGCAATTATTACAAAAAATCCGGTTTTCACCAACACATACTCTATTTTGTTACTCTTTTATAATGCTACAACAGCTTCATTTTCTTTTATCTCTGAAGGTACTTTAGTAAGTACCATTGCTAGAAACAAAAACCTCTTGTTTAAAAAAACAAATGATTTATTTTTCAATTTACTCCTCTTTTAGCATACATCTGCATATGTATTCTACAAGTCATCATATGGTACACGGTTGAGGGTACCATGTACCATTATAGTGCTTTGCTTTTTTGTTGAATTTGCAAACAGGGCAAGGAAAAACTGCTTGTATATAAGCCTCTATTTGAGCCCTAATTTCTCTCGAGACCCGACACTTGGTTCCAAACCAAAGGACCCCAATCGACTCAGCATATGATACTGCAAATGGTGAGTTCTGCTTGCACCCTACGAGTGGTGCCAGCAGTTGTCACCAGCTCTCCCACCTGCCTGTAGGAACTATGCATGGCCTCAGAACCCAAGCGACAAGAGTCACTGGTGCTGACACAACCAACAATGTGCAGACTACTGCATCCTCAATAGCCACAGGCAGGGCCTCCTCCCTGTTTCAGATGAGCCCCCTGGCAGATAAGCCAAGTGAACATTAGAATTCTTTCCAGCCCTGGACACTAAACGCTGCTTCAGCAGTGAGGTCAGACAGCCAGACTACCCACTGATTCTCTGCCTCAAGTGATGCCACTACTTAACAACCTGCCACTCACACTGCAGTGAGTGCGGGACCCCATGTTGAGTACGATGGAAGGTGCCTCAATAGCAGAGCCTGTGGACAAAATACGCGACACCTGAGGTGTCCCATGCAACATGCCAGTTTCTCTGCTGCCACCACACACAGCCTGCAGACAGCTAATTATGGCCATAAATATCTTCAGCTGTTCATGAACTGTGGTCAGCTCAGCTCCTCCTGCATCCGCGCACACCCTGTCCATCCTACTACTCCTAACTTAAGACTTAAACAATGAAAACAAACGAAGAAGCTAAATATGTGACTTGTTGGTCTCCTGGTGCTTCAACAATGGAGGCTGGCAGCTAACAGAGCTGTGGTCAACAGTCACAGGCCACCGAAAACAAACAAGTGACTACTCTGCAACAAGCTGTGCGAATGTACACGTTACGATCACTAAAACATGATCTTACAGCTTTCAAATATAAAAATACACAATAAATTTGAGAACTAAGCTATGCTAGCACACAATACAAGAATTAATCTATGAACACAAACATAAAAGCTACATAAATGACATGCTAGCCTCCTGGGAACTCTGAGAGTACTCCACAACACCATTCAGGTACAGAAATCTGCAGCTAAGACTGTCACACAATGAACAGAGCCTCTGATTGAGACTCCTCACCTAGCTCAAAACAAGAGAATCTCAATCAATCAATTTGCCCACGTTTAAAGAGAGCTATCATCTGATACACAGTGTGGAAATGCAGTCAAGCTGTTCTGCATTTTCTTGCAACCACCCAGTGATAATACTTTCCTGTAGACAACAGAATCATCAGTGAACTACGTGAGAGAGTTGGTTGACCCTATCTGATAAACTGTTGATGTATATTGTGGGCATTAGTAGTTTTATTGTGCTTCCTTAATGCATATCTGATGTTATTTTCATTTTTATTTAATATTTACCCTCTAATACATCACACAGTAGCGTGTTTTATTACTAAAAAATCCCAGCTGATCACATACATCTGTGAATAATTCACAAGATTATATCTTAGTTATCAGTTTAGAATCTAGTATATCTTTCAAAAATGTAGGAAAATGGAATCTACCTGTTTACCTGCACCTAGTACTTGCAAGACATTGCATGTAGGAAATAAATAAAGAATTCTACTGGTGTTCATATTTTACCCATTCCAGGAAATGCAGATTTTCTTACAGCTGGGTATGAAATGCTATGAATTCTCCTGATACGTGAATTCTGGAGGTCTCCAAGGGAGTATGTTGCTTTTACTAATCATTAACTAACACACTGTCATAGTGCCCATTTAAAATGGAATTGAAAGAACAAGGTGATATAATCTACTAACTTAGAACATCTCTAAAAGTAAACTGACCCACTTACTCAACTGTGAGGAAGACTTCCTCCATCTTGATAAGAGATTCCTTCTGTTGATCAATTTTTCCAGCAACAGCTTCTCACTCACGATTCTTAAAGGCCCCACAGATAACTGCTAAATAACTGAGCCACTTGTGTGTGCATGGGGAGGGGGGAGGGCGGCGGGGGGGCAACAGTTTTGAAAACAAGAGAGACTAATTTGATTTAATTTTAACCTCACTTTGTACAGTCATGAGCTGTGATCAGGCAGAAATAAACAGCACGCTACAGCTTTTGTGCAGTACCTAGGAATTGGTCTGACTTGTAAGCTCTGTCAGCCTAATATGCAAATGGTGCACTACTTGCAGGCTCCATTAAGTTTTCAAAGGTGGAGTAACAAAGTCAATGTTCACTAACCAATCAAGGAACTTTAATAGGCAAGTGCTACAGGTAATGCCACAATACTTGACTGTGAAGGTATGGGTCAACTGAACCTACCAATATTGGATGTCAGCTTTGTAACATAATGTAATGATGATGAAGTGAATGACATGTAGCCTCCTTTGAGCACACAGCTGTAGGCCTGACTGGTGAGCACAGTAATACCACTCTTATTCTTATCACCACTGTGGTTGTTCTACCAATAGATAACATGCATTCTATACTCCAGATGGATGCCAAAGTTTTGAATGATATCTTTTGCTGACATACCATTTTTACTGTCAAAAGTTTTAACTACACGATTTCAGATCTGAATCTACCCATAGCCCACAGAAAAAAATGAGCTTTCTCTCTACTGATGAGACAAGTTAATGTTTCAGGATGGTGTTGCAGTTGGAGGCACTTCTGAGCTGTCCCATGTAAACACTGTCATCTACTAATTAAACTTCAGCACCAGACTGTGTGTTCATTGTGGTCTCATTGCTTTACAACAGTTTCTTAGTTTCAAGCAGTTGTTTTTCCTGTGCAGCTAACAACAGTTGTGTATTAGAAGATATTTATGTGGTGGAACTTGTTTCACAGCCCCAAAGTCCTAGCTTCATGATGGGGCTTACGTTACACATAGTTCAAATGAAGAAACGAACAAGTGGAATGAATATATCAGTGGCCTTCAGTCATCTTATGCAACTAGTTTGGCAAAAGGTTAACATAAAAGGTTCTAAGTTGTGGCAGACAATATAGCAAATGCCAAAGTTTTCATTACTTTATATGCTTTTTTAACTATGGTATAAGTGATTTTCCTCAACACTTTCAGCTTTTGTATTATATGGGTCAGTTCAATTCCACAATGGGTTACCCCAACTAATGTGTTCACATGTGAATGTGCTAGATTAATTTCCTTTTATGCAATGCAGCTTAATTGCAAGTGTATTCAGTAGTAGTACAACGAAGTACTTATACTTAAAATGCTAATCACAGAGTTTGCTTGCAGTTATCTAAATCTGAGGCAACTATTCACTAACATATTTTGCTAAAGTAAAGTGGTCATACTAAAAAGTAATGCATACACCATAGAGTTCTTTAGCATGCACTGACACTCCTTGTAATGTTATCCTCTTAGATGACCACAATATTTTTGCACTCTTATAGCAATTCTTTGGGTAGCACAAATGCATTGATAGTTTGGCCACTTGTTTGATTTCATGCAGTTGTTATTATTACAAAGGCGTAATACAAAGACCACTCGCAGCCATTAACATAGGGCAGCCTACAAAGCCTCTAGTGAACATATGAGTGTTACATATTAGTACATAAATTTTATCCCTGACAATTATGAAAATGTTTCCAGAATGAGGAGACGAGATACTGGCAGAAGTAAAGCTGTGAGTACCGGGCGTGAGTCGTGCTTCGGTAGCTCAGATGGTAGAGCACTTGCCCGCGAAAGGCAAAGGTCCCAAGTTCGAGTCTCGGTCGGGCGCACAGTTTTAATCTGCCAGGAAGTTTCTTATGAAAATGTGATTTCGACAGTCCGTGTACTTTCTGACGAGAAATGTCCTGAATAATCTATCTAATAGTTCGATGTCAGTATTTCCTGGATGGACACTACAGGTGTTTTAGATATTATAATGTCTAGAATTTAAACCGTGTCATTTTGACAGGTGTGTACTGAAATGACAAGTCTGGTTGTACATAATATTACCCTGGTATGGTAGGTATCACGGAACTTGCGCGTTAGCGGTTACCTCTGCTAACTCATTAACCTTGATTTAGTACACATTTCAATTCTTAGGAGCATGGTTTTTTGTGTTTGTGCGAAAAAAGATGGTGAATGAGAGACGCAGCAACATTGACACAAATTATACGTAACAGCACATGAATTATTACTTTTCCTATCTTACGTTTCACATATACATCTGTCTCAGTGTTGTTAGCCGTCAATTCTACGATGCAATATAACTGAGCACTAACTCGTTTGCAAAAATATACCACGTCACTGATGTCAGTTATCAAGCCGGCAAATAATTAAACGTGGTAAACAGTTCATCGAGGTTTTGCAGAACTTACAGGGTGCCTACCTAGTGTCAATTTCAAAGTTACAATAAATAACGCCTCTCACAAGAAAGTAAACAATTTACAACTAACGGTTTACAATTGCCGCGGTATCAACAGCAACATGCCAGGTGCCATATCTTTCCCCAACTATGATTTATAACAAACAGCCACTTACACTTATATTCTCACAGAAAGCTTCTCTAATTCATTTTATATTTTCATCTCCAATGTTTATCAATGTCATTTATTGACATAACCTCAAAACATTATCACTTTAGCATTTCTGCAATGGATGTCAAGTGTCAACGTGCGTGAAAGGATATAAAACAAATGCTATCGGAGATTCCACGTTCTAGTGCTGTAATTCTCTCAATGAGAATCTGCTTCAAGTGTCGCATTTAAAATTATGACAAAGTTATGTCCATTCAACTCAGTCTCTCTCCGTTCCTTCACTGAAATTGTTTGCGCGACATAGAAATACTGGATTCAGTATTATTGTTTTCGTTGTTACGTTGGTGGTACTGTACTAGTGTCAGATTAGCAGCAGCGTGCAAGAGTGTAGGTGTATGTTTGTTTTCAGGTGATATTGAGGTGTTGGATAGGGGAAAGAGCGCGGCCGGCTGTTCACAAAAAAAAGAAAAAGATTAAACAAGAATGGATAAAGAACGGTAAAACATGGTTTAAAATGCAGTACAGTCATATAGCTGCATTTATGTTAATCCACTTGTCTGAACTAACATGTAAAGTACGAAAGGAAGTGTATTTTCACTTCGAGCATTAGAAAAGAAGTTGCACAATTCATATACGCAATTGACTAATACTTTCATAACATATTTAAAAAGAGAAACCCTCCTTTTCATGCAACCGGAATGTCAGTCTCGTTTGCCCTGTACCTTTACATTTTGGATACCGATGATTTATGTTGGATCGTAATTAAGTGAATTTGATCGAACAGTGTCAAAGTGGGTAGCGTCATAATACCCTAATCTCTTGTCTCATCATCGGATAGCAATTCACTAGTTTTTATTTTCCCCCACCGTAAATGCTCGTCCCTTCTTATAATTTTGTCGCTTGCATTATTCAGTTGTTGTAGTCTACGCAACATTCATTTGCTTTTTTTCAAATGAGCCTGTAACTATACAGTATTAGTAACTGGAACCATTTGGGACTGACTTCAGTTTCTCCTCTCGTGAAGTAACTTGTCAGGTTTTTACATCTTTATCTGCACAAATAATATCCTAGAAACCTTAAATGACTACCGCAAAACTGTAATTTTTCAAATGGCAAAAGCACATTAATCAAAAAGCCCAAACCCACCCAAGCCACACACTGTCCATATCAAAGCACGAATCTGGCCCACAAGTAAGAAAATCTTGTTTTCTGAATGAATGAATAGCGCTTGCTGGTATTGATATACAGGGTGCTAGAGGTTTATGTACAGATATTGTGATCATTGGTACTGTAATATATGCAGCCCTGCCTAACACTCTTCTACATTTGCATCTTCACACAAACATGTCACATAATTTACTACGTGATGTTTTCTGCATGGTTGTAAGTGTACCACTGAATGTACTACTACTGTCAGTACAGACCATCCGTTTTGTGTCCGCACTTCAACACCTGACCTCCTGCGCTGGAAAAAATTAGCATTACTGGCTTACTCTGGCCCCATGTACTTGGATGTGCTAACCAACCTAAAAAGTACTACATATTCATAATAGCTATTAATCTGAAATTGAAGTAAATGCTGATATAATGATGTTCAGTACACTGGCCTCAGCACTAATAAAAATATCTGCTCTTATACCCGTAACACCCTGCATAAATTAATGGTCTTAAACAAAATGAAACGACTTGTGGAAATTTCTTTGGTGTCCAGCTGGATAATAATCTGAAATGGCTTAGGCACAGTGATAGACTTCCCAGGAACTCTGCTAAGTATATTTTGCACTGGACAGCCTTCCTCATGTTGTTCAGTTGACCCTGAGGGTGCTAGCTTATTTTACATACAGACACATTATTTTCTCCTCTGGAACTATTTTCTGTGATGATGCAGTTAAATTAAATAAAATTAAAAAGTAAAAATTAATAGAACATTGTGCAAAGCGGATAACATAAGTTGCAGAAATCTCTTTAAAACTCTTACTTTTACTGTACAGAACATTAAGATGTAAATGGTATTTTATTTCTGTTTATTTCTTTATCCATCCTTAGATCATAAATACTGTATGGGTGTTATTCAAATGTACACAAAATTTTATGTGAATTCATAACAAGGAAATACAGAAGTATATGCTTAAAATAATACTCACAAGATGATACAAACTGATTTGTACACAGTAATACAAACTTATGTACGTTACTGCTTCTGTTGCTATAAATTTACGGGCTGTTCTTCGTAAGCATAGACCCTTTACCCACAACAGTGATTCAGTAAATGATTACATTGGACAACACCTGTCCATTAACACAATGAAAATGCTAAGGGGACAAAAGATAGTATTTCAATTATGGCTTAATATAAATGTACTGGCAAAATGTTATTGGCCAACATAGTTTGCTTCAAACTTATTTCTGTCTTCTAAGTTTCTATGTAGACACGCAATCAATTGTAAAGTTAACGTTGATGTCACACATTTGCCTTTTTGTCAAATTGCCTGTTAGCATATGTCTCGGATTCTTCGGCTGACACATGTTTGATGATTTTTCTGTTTTTCACCAGCTGTGGAAGGTGAAGTTTTGACAATGCCACCACTCATGCTTGTGAAACAACAGAAAAAGTGCCAAACAAACATCGGTCAGAGAACCTGAGACAGAGCCCATGGGCAATTTGTCAACAAAAGGCCACAAAAGCCTTAACAATTCTGCCTCTGTGATTTCTTTTTTTTCACTATGTTGGTGTACTGTAGCATTTTGAGTGTTGTGGCTATGAAAATCTGAATTGATCTGCAAATCTTTATGAATATGAGTTTGCAGTCTGTCTGTAAACGCATGCATGTTGTTTGGAGAGCCCTCATCTGTAATGAAAACATTATTTTAGGCAGCAAGTGGCGGTACCCCAAAGAGATTTTTCCCTGTTTTGCAAGAGACTGTAAATAACCAAAGTATGGCTTCCTAGCACATTATAAGATACAAACATCTGAGAGAATTATTAGAGCAAAACTGGCTGAATTGATTTTCTGTGCACGTTTTCTGCATAGCAGTTTTGTAGCTGTTACTCAGTTCAAGGCTTTGTCATCCAAAAAAAATTTTGGCTTATTCATTTTTTTCCAAATTGCATGTAATTTATTTGTTGATATTTAATGTCAACCTGTGTGCATTGAATGAAGAGTTTCAGATACTTGAGGACCTGATAATCTGTGAATAGCGCGACACAAGCAGCACTATCTGAGATGCGTAATTATTAGTATTATTTTTTTTCCCTATCTGGTACTAAACCGATTTCATTGTTAGAGTATGCTAACATCAATTCTGCAATTGTTCATTTTCATAGGTATAATTCAAACCACATTTTGCAAGACCAAGCACTTCCAATTTTACAAAAATGATGCCATAATTAATAGTTTCAGATGTATGGGAGGGATCTAATTTAATTCTTACTGCACTGTTTTTTCCCTCAATTTCTAATTTTGTTCAGTGAAGCACTTTACTGCTGTTTCTGTGCTTTTACATGCCTTATGGTCATTTAGATATCTGTTGACTCAGTGTTTGATCAGTTTTTATAACATTTTGAAAAATACTGTAAGGAGTGATAGTGGTCAATAGTTTCTACACTGTACTTATGACGATTTTCAATCTTTTGGGAAAATCTCTTTCACTAAATGATAAGTTGACAGTGTATGCCAGCTTCTTATTCCAGTATCTATTTGCCGGCCGGAGTGGCCGAGCGGTTAAAGGCGCTACAGTCTGGAACCGCACGACCGCTACGGTCGCAGGTTCGAATCCTGCCTCGGGCATGGATGTGTGTGATGTCCTTAGGTTAGTTAGGTTTAAGTAGTTCTAAGTTCTAGGGGACTTATGACCACAGCAGTTGAGTCCCATAGTGCTCAGAGCCATTTGAACCAGTATCTATTTTTATTAAATTTGTTTAATTTTTATTATTATTTGGCTTTAAAGGATGATCTAATTGTCTAGAAACAAATGTGTTGCCATTCACAATACAGTTATTCACATTGTAAATAAGAAGTACAGTCATATCTTTAGTTGCCTAATAGTCATTATAAATTACACTGTCATGGCATATACTCAAGGGCTGTTCATATGGAGGAGGATTTTGATAGAAAATGGTTGTGGACCATCATTGTTTAGCAGTTTATTTACATTTTGAGGATGAGAATAATGTAATATTCCAAAAATAGAATTGAAGGCCAGTGCTTAACTTCAGAAAGTGAAAGTACATACCATGTATTAGCTTTTAAAACTACTGGTTTCTTTTTCGGGAATGAGGGCAAGGTAGGGTAGAATGGCTAAAAAGGAAGAGATGGGACATAGCTCTCAGGATGAGAGGGCCCACATGATGTGAGGACAGCCTCTCTTAAAGTTAATACTTGCTCATTTCCCTCAATCCCACAGTGGGTTCAAATCCATATAAGAGAAATGTGTTGAAGTAATCAATCATGCATACATATGGCAAAAGAAGAAATGTTAAATAATGTTCATAAAAGTATCATTGACTGGTTGTCTGTGACTGGTCTCATTGTCAATTTTAAAAAGACGCAAAATGTGTCATTCTGCACCTATAGAGGTACTACAGTTAGTGTAATGCATGGTGAGGAAATGACAAAAAATTTTGGGGAGCGACAGATTGGTAAGTTGAGATATTTTTGTTCCATAATGTCATATGGGATAATGTTTTGGGGTAAGTCATATTTAAGAAAGAAAGTAAAACTGTAGATGAGTGATTGGCCATTGCAATTTACTCGAGAAAGAATGTATAGTGACAGTTGTAACCCTGTGCCAGACTGCACCTCAAACCAGAACAATTAGGATATCTGAGCACACCTCCAGGCCTGACTCAAACTTTTTTTGCCACTGGTGCTTCCATCAGTGGTTTTTGAGTGCTACTAATGCAGTTTTGTTCACCAATATCTGGGTATAGCACCACAGGGAGAATTGAGTCAGCTGAGGAACATGACTTACCCTGCCACAGTGCACTGGAATGAAAGTAATGGATTGATCAGGGTGAAGTTAATGAAGATGCAAGCTGGTCCTCCAGCAACACTTTTCCCCCAGCAGTGCTGTTCCCACATATCTGCAGATTGAAGCGGCCAATGAAAATTTGTAGCAAGGCCAGGACTGGGACCTCTGTCTCCAGCTAACTAGGCAGATACACTAATCACTATGCTACCACATCACAGTGGCTTTACACAACTGCATAGACTACCCTATCATGCCTAGATAAGGGTTCAAATCCCAGCCTTGGTACGAATTTTCATTAGTCACTTCAGTCTGTATATTTTAGGTCTGTTAGAAAAATATCCGACGCTTTCATTTTTTACCTTGGTGTGCATGCGTGAATTTTTTGCCGCCTTTTGATAGCATCAGTTGCTTGGCAAGCAACAGTTGAGTGAGGTAGTTGTAGTGCTCACGTTGGTTTTTCATTGCAAGGGATGCTGGAAAGACTGAAGCAGTGTTACATCATCAAATTTTGCTAGAAACTGGGTGCCAGAATTGGGAAATTCAGACAGCTTTTGGTAATGATGCAGGCACTGTGCAGATAAAAGAGTGGTACAACCAGTTTAAAGATGGCTGCGCAGCAGTGGAGAGTGAGCCACACTCCAGTCGGCCAACAGCATGCTGAAATGACCAGGTCAATGGCAAAATGAACAGTGTGGTGATTCAGGACCATCATGTGGCTATCAGAGCAACTGTGGAAGAGGGGGCCACCAGCATTTTTTTGGCACATTCCATTATGACTGTAGTTTTGGCATGAAGAGTGTGTTGGTGAAATTCGCGCTGAAACCGCCGATGACGGAGCAAAAGCAACTTCAGGTTGAAGTTTGCAGGACATTCTGGACTCCACAGACAGTGGCCTTGACTTTGTAAACACCATAATCACAGATGACAAGTCCCATGTGAATGAGTATGACCTGGAAACCAAACCCCAGTTGTCACAGTGGAAGCATTCCTTGTCACCAAGGCCGAAGAAGGTCCGCCAAGTGTGCAGCAATGTCAAAGTGATGCAACTGCTTACTCTGACTCGCGCAGTGTGATAAACCACGAGTATGTACCACAGGATCAATAAGTCACCAAAGAATGCTACCAGGATGTCCTCTGTCACGTATGTGATGCTGTGTGACACAGGAGACCTGACTTGCCGTCAACAGGAAATTGGCATCTTCGTCGCGAGAAAGCTCCAGCACATTCTTCACACTTGATTCAGACTTATTTGGTGAAAAACCAGATTCCTGTGATTCAACAGGCTCCTTAATCTCCTGATATGGTCCTCTGCGACTTCAGGCTGTTCCCCAAACTCAAGAGGCTGTTGAAATGAATGTGATATCAGATAAGAGAGGACATTATGGCTGCAATGACAGCTGAGCTAAACTCCATTCTGAAAGGGGTGTTTTTGGCCTGCTTCCAGCTATGGCTGTACCAATGGCAGAAGTGTGTGGAGCCCAATGCTCCAGGTAATCCAGTTCTTTTTCCCCAGCCAAAGGTCAGATAGTTTTCTAACAGATCTGGTATAAGTCATAGGTGTTTGAGACATAAAAAGGTCTCTGGAACCACATAGTTTCATTTGATGAAAGCATGTATGCCTGGGTTTCAGGCAGGATCTCCCATTTCATGTGAGTCTGAGGTGCTGTTCCAATACAGTTGGATAGCCTCAGCAGTGCTGCTCAAGTTTAGGGGGAATACCAGGTGGACTGAGAAGTGAATGGGAATTTGATCTGAGGAGACAGGTGTGCTAGGGTAGTCCGTGCAGCTGTGCAAAGTCACTGTGCAAGGTTGTTGTAGCAGTTAGCATATCTGACTAGTGAGCAGGAGACCTGAGTTTGAAATGTGACCTTGGTACAAATTTTCTTCATCATTTCAGTCTGCGTATATACATCATAGACGTTTGAGACTTGAGAAAGTCTCTGGAACCATATTGTTTCATTGGTTCTCACGTACCTCCTAGGAGAACGTCTGGTAGTGGTGGTCAGAAAAACATAGGTGAAAATAGCAGTGAAAATGATAGTTTGAGGGTCGATTGTATAAACATCACTGAGGATTGAATTTGACATTAAAACAGAAATTTAATTGTGTTCAGGGCTCAGAGCTATTGTACAGTGCTAAACTTGAATCCACCAGAGAAGTTTCAGATTTGATCTTAGGTAGCACGTAACATGATTGGCAACACAGCTAAAATTGGCTATTGACGTGATTGTTGCGCTTCAACTGCAGATATTTATCATACATCGTAGATACCCAGTATTTATTATCGAAGGTGTAATGCTATAACCATGAGAGCAAGTAAACAGAAAAAGAAGCAATCATAAGACTTCTTTCAATACAAGAAAGATTTGCTGCTGGAAATAGTACTGGGTCAGTATAAAGATATAACTGAGTGGGGGGGTGGAGCAGTCATATAAAGTCACTGTGACCAACGAGATAAAGGCAGGGAGAGAATCTGCTGTAACTTTAATTCTCTCATGAGGCCAATATCTTATGTACAGTTCTGCAAGGTGTTACTACATCTGCTTTAAATAGATCACTGACCACTATTTGAAAAGTTCCTGTGGTGTATTACATTACAACACATTACGTTTCATTTTTTATTGTCCCTTTTCATCGTTTGTTTTACAAGGTATACAATATGATATTGGACAAGTCATTGTGATTTACAGTACATGTTTTTAAATCATACAAGAATATTTACATTGATGTAGGCATAATATTATCACAACTGAAGGTTCAGCTTCCATACATTATATTTAACCCAAGTAATTCAATGTTCTTTTTTTGTTAGTATTTGGCAATAGTTTTTTAAGTTTCAAGATATTCATCTATACTATAATAACATTTTTTTCAATAAATATTTATGGACAGCAGTTTTAAATTTTGAAGTGTCTTTCATTGTTTTAATGTTTGTAGGTAGCTTATTGTATAGTCTGTTTCCTGTTTGCAATGGTCCATTCTGTTTTAGTGTTGTGTGTGCATGTTGAACATGTATGTGCTGCATTCTCCTTGTGTTATATAGGTGGATACTCTGGTTAGCTGACACAAGATTGCCACTATTTTCTAATATTTTCCTTACAAATATGATTACTAGTAAAATGTACAGACATGGTAGTGGAAGGATATGTAGTTTCTTGAATGAGGGCTTGCATGAGCTTCTTGATGCAGCATTTTCTGTGGCTCTTACAATTCTCTTTTGGCATATAAAATAACTTTTGCTAGCAGATGCGTTTCCCCAAAGATTATGCTGTATCGCAATAAGGATTCTGTCTGGGCGAAGTATACATCTTTTAGTGTTTCTTTTGATGTGCAGTCAGAAAGAATTTTGATAGTATAGCAAATGGTATTTAATTTTTTTTAATGTATTTTGTATGTGGATCTTCTTGCATCCATATCCCAAGAAGTTTTTTAGAGCTTATATTTTCGAGGGTTCCAGTAAATAACTCTGGTGCTAGTGGACATTTATTTTGCACTGTGTGTATATGCATTGTAACTGTTTTTTCTGTTTATTACTAAGTTGTTTCCAGAAAACCAGTCTGTAATGGGGTGGTACTTTTTTCAATCTCATGTAGTAATTCTTCTTTGGTCCTTCCTTTTATTATCTCATTTGTGTCATCCGCAAATTTTATATAATTATGGCATGGGCTAGTCGGTTCCAAGTCATTTACAAAGAGTAGAAACAGAACTGGTCCTAGAATAGAGCCTTGTGGTACACCATACTTGATGCTTTGGTTTTTGAGCAGTAGCACTTTATTTTGTTCCCTTCTTGGATAATAAGCTCAACCAATTCCTCTCTGTTTTGGAGATATGATTTTATCCATTTATAGGCCGGGCCCCTAATACCTACAGATTCAAGTTTCTGAAGCAAGATGTTGTGATTCCTTCCCCCATGAACCATGGACCTTGCCGTTGGTGGGGAGGCTTGCGTGCCTCAATGATACAAATAGCCGTACCGTAGGTGCAACTACAACGGAGGAGTATCTTTTGAGAGGCCAGACAAATGTGTGGTTTCTGAAGAGGGGCAGCAGCCTTTTCAGTAGTTGCAGGGGCAACAGTCTGGATGATTGACTGATCTGGCCTTGTAACCTTAACCAAAACGGCCTTGCTGTTGTGGTACTGCGAACGGCTGAAAGCAAGGGGAAACTACAGCCGTAATTTTTCCCGAGGGCATGCAGCTTTACTGTATGACTAAATGATGATGGCATCCTCTTGGGTAAAATATTCCGGAGGTAAAATAGTCCCCCATTCGGATCTTCGGGCGGGGACTACTCAAGAGGACGTCGTTATCAGGAAAAAAAAAACTGGCATTCTATGGATCGGAGCGTGGAATGTCAGATCCCCTAATCGGGCAGGTAGGTTAGAAAATTTAAAAACGGAAATGGATATGTTAAAGTTAGATATAGTGGGAATTAGTGAAGTTCGGTGGCAGGAGGAACAAGACTTCTGGTCAAGTGAATACAGGGTTATAAATACAAAATCAAATAGGGGTAATGCAGGAGTAGGTTTAATAATGAATAAAAAAATAGGAGTGCGGGTAAGCTACTACAAACAGCATAGTGAACGTATTATAGTGACCAAGATAGACATGAAGCCCATGCCTACTACAGTAGTACAAGTTTATATGCCAACTAGCTCTGCGGATGATGAAGAAATTGAAGTAATGTGTGATGAGATAAAAGAAATTATTCAGGTAGGGAAGGGAGACGAAAATTTAATAGTCATGGGTGTCTGGAATTCGGTAGTAGGAAAAGGGAGAGAAGGAAACATAGTAGGTGAATATGGATTAAGGGTAAGAAATGAAAGAGGAAGCCGTCTGGTAGAATTTTGCACAGAGCACAACTTAATCATAGCTAACACTTGGTTTAGGAATCATGATAGAAGGTTGTACACATGTAAGAACCCTGGAGATACTAAAAGGTATCAGATAGATTATATAATGGTAAGACAGAGATTTAGGAACCAGGTTTTAAATTGTAGAACATTTCCAGGGGCAGATGTGGACTCTGACCACAATCTATTGGTTATGAACTGTAGATTAAAACTAAAGAAACTGCAAAAAGGTGGGAATTTAAGGAGATGGGACCTGGATAAACTGACTAAACCAGAGGTTGTACAGAGTTTCAGGGAGAGCATAAGGGAACAATTGACAGGAATGGGGCAAAGAAATACACTAGAAGACAAATGGGTAGCTCGGAGGGATGAAGTAGTGAAGGCAGCAGAGGATCAAGTAGGTAAAAAGACGAGGGCTAGTAGAAATCCTTGGGTAACAGAAGAAATATTGAATTTAATTGATGAAAGCAGAAAATATAAAAATGCAGTAAATGAAGCAGGCAAAAAGGAATACAAATGTCTGAAAAATGAGATCGACAGGAAGTGCAAAATGGTTAAGCAGGCATGGCTAGAGGACAAATGTAGGGATGTAGAGGCTTATCTCACTAGGGATAAGATAGATACAGCCTACAGAAAAATTAAAGAGACCTTTGTAGAAAAGAGAACCACTTGTATGAATATCAAGAGCTCAGATGGAAACCCAGTTCTAAGCAAAGAGGGGAAAGCAGAAAGGTGGAAGGAGTATATAGAGGGTCTATACAAGGGCGATGTACGTGAGGACAATATTATGGAAATGGAAGAAGATGAAGATGAAATGGGAGATATGATGCTATGTGAAGAGTTTGACAGAGCACTGAAAGACCTAAGTCGAAACAAGGCCCCGGGAGTAGATAACATTCCATTAGAACTACTGACTGCCTTGGGAGAGCCAGTCCTGACAAAACTCTACCATCTGGTGAGCAAGGTGTATGAGACAGGCGAAATGCCCTCAGACTTCAAGAAGAATATAATAATTCCATTCCCAAAGAAAGCAGGTGTTGACAGATGTGAAAATTACCGAACTATCAGTTTAATAAGTCATGGCTGCAAAATACTAACGCAAATTCTTTACAGACGAATGGAAAAACTAGTAGAAGCCGACCTCGGGGAAGATCAGTTTGGATTCCGTAGAAATATTGGAACACGTGAGGCAATACTGACCCTACGCCTTATCTTGGAAGCTAGATTAAGGAAAGGCAAACCTATGTTTCTAGCATTTGTAGACTTAGAGAAAGCTTTTGACAATGTTGACTGGAATACTCTCTTTCATATTCTGAAGGTGGCAGGGGTAAAATACAGGGAACGAAAGGTTATTTACAATTTGTACAGAAACCAGATGGCAGTTATAAGAGTCGAGGGGCATGAAAGGGAAGCAGTGGTTGGGAAGGGAGTGAGACAGGGTTGTAGCCTCTCCCCGATGTCATTCAATCTGTATATTGAGCAAGCAGTAAAGGAAACAAAAGAAAAGTTTGGAGTAGGTATTAAAGTCCAGGGAGAAGAAATAAAAACTTTGAGGTTCGCCGATGACATTGTAATTCTGTCAGAGACAGCAAAGAAATTGGAAGAGCAGTCGAATGGAATGGACAGTGTCTTGAAAGGAGGATATAAGATGAACATCAACAAAAGCAAAATGAGGATAATGGAATGTAGTCCAATTAAGTCTGGTGATGCTGAGGAAATTAGATTAGGAAATGAGACACTTGAAGTAGTAAAGGAGTTTTGCTATTTGGGGAGCAAAATAACTGATGATGGTCGTAGTAGAGAGGATATAAAATGTAGACTGGCAATGGCAAGGAAAGCGTTTCTGAAGAAGAGAAATTTGTTAACATTGAGTATAGATTTAAGTGTCAAGAAGTCGTTTCTGAAAGTATTTGTATGGAGTGTAGCCATGTAAGGAAGTGAAACATGGACAATAAATAGTTTGGACAAGAAGAGAATAGAAACTTTCGAAATGTGGTGCTACAGAAGAATGTTGAAGGTTAAGTGGGTAGATTACGTAACTAATGTGGAGGTATTGAATAGGATTGGGGAGAAGAGAAGTTTGTGGTACAACTTGACTAGAAGAAGGGATCGGTTGGTAGGACATGTCCTGAGGCATCAAGGGATCACAAATTTAGCATTGGAGGGCAGCGTGGAGGGTAAAAATTGTAGAGGGAGGCCAAGAGATGAATACACTAAGCAGATACAGAAGGATGTAGGTTGCAGTAGGTGCTGGGAGATGAAGGAGCTTGCACAGGATAGATTAGCATGTAGAGCTGCATCAAACCACTCTCAGGACTGAAGACCACAACAACAACATGTTGTGATTGATGACATCGAATACTTTAGAGAGGTCTAGAAATATGGCTGAGAATGTTCTTTACTGTCTATTGCATTTAAGGCTTCATTTAGGAATGCAAAGATAGCTGTCTCAGTAGATTTAGATTATCGTAATCCATGTTGAGTATTTGAGAAATAATTATTTTTTTCTATTATTCTGATTAGTCTTTTATAATAGATTTTTTCAATTATTTTGGAAAAACCAGATAATAGTGAGATTGGCCTGTAGTTTGATACTTCTGTTTTCATCCCTTTCTTGAACAGGGGTTTTACTTTCGCTATCTTCAATTTTTCTGGGAACACCTCTTCTGATAGAGACCAGTTACAGATGTTGACAAGTGGCCTGGCTATGAGGGGAGCACATTTTTTTAAGATGCAGTCAGGTATATTGTCAGTACCAACAGAGAATTTGGGCTTCCAGTTCTATGATTATTTTAAGTATTACCTTTTCATTGGTGGGGTATAGAAAAATAGATGGTTATTTATTGTACATCTAGATTGATTTATAAGAGTACACTGTAAATTTTGATTTATAAGATGTTTAGCTATCTGTGTAAAGTAGGAATTAAATTTATTTGCAATTTTTGTAGGTTCAGTTATCACAGTTGAGTTTTCCATTAGGCAGTTTTTGGAAGTTATCTGTTCTGCCACAGTTTCTTTCCTGACAATATTCGATATGGCTTTCATCTTATGGTGGAATTTTTTATATATGTGTCATTTGCCATTATTTTTGCTTGTTTGACAACATTTTTAATATCTTTTTATAGGTTTTGTAATAAGAGTCAAATTCTGGTGATGTGAGTTGTTTGGACAATCTGTGCAATAATCTTTTTTGTTTGAAGATACTAGAATCCCAGGAGTAATCCATTTATTTTTTGTTTTCCTTGTGTATATTTTTCTCTGGGTAGGAGGTAAGCACAGTTCAAAATAGTAGGAAAAATTGTTAATAAATTTATTATATTTTTGATCTGTGTGTTCGCAATTATAAATCTCTTCCCAGCTTTCTTTGCTCAAGTAACGGAGAAAATTATTTATATTTTCCTTATTGTAGTTTCTACTGGTGGTTGTCAGGCAGTGTTTAAGCTGTAGCTCTGTTTCCATATTCAGAGAGCTTTAGAGCTTTGTGATCCCCAAAGCCTGTGTTTAGTGTTTCTATTGTGTAGTTCATTTCTACATTTACAAAAGTATGATCAATCATGGAACGTGAAGTCTTTCTGGTACAAGTTGCTGTTTCTATGGTGGATTTCATGTTAAAAGTTTGCAAGAGATTCAGTAATTCATTCTTTTCTTTGATTTCCTTTGCAAAGTTAATATTAAAATCACCACATAGTATAAATCGTAAAGTTAACAGCAGCATGCAATTGCAGTCAGATAGTCCGTGAGCCTTAGTTGCAACTGTTCTACAGTGCATTTCTCAACACAAAACCTCATCTTAAATGACTTGTTATTTAACTCCAAGAGTGGGTTCACCCTTTCACGTAACATGTCTGGAGCTCGTCGGGTCTTGTCATCATTGTCTTCAGTGGACACATCTGAATGCTCAGATATTTGTAATGTAAATGAAAGAAAACAATATAATTCACATCATATATGGTTATTGCACACAGAATTTTGCCCAAAACTGGTCTAGAATTCTCGGAAAATGGAGTGTGTGGTATGGTTTCAATGGTATGGAATGGCATAGTAATGTTGTTATAATTATCTTTGTGACCAATAAAGTAGAGAAAGTAGTAACAAATGAAAAAATTTTAAGGATTGAGGTGCGTTCGAACACATGGCGTTCTGTGCTGCAGTCCACTGTGCTACCTGTGATCCACTGCGACGAATGCAATTGGGATCTGTGGTTAATATATTTCAGAACACTTGCTTATGTTCTATTTATCAACGCACATGTAGTTATGGATGTATTTGGTAGTTAAAAATTTAATACAAATTGCACAATTACTGCTCCTTGAGCCGAAAGAGAACATATGTAAGTAATGTCGAATTGTTATTGGCTGCTGTCAAAATTCCCATACATTACTGTTCACTGCAAATATTTCAATTTTTCCTTTCTTACTCTGCTGCTAAATGTGTATAAAATGCCTCTGAACTAATCACATAAATTGTGAATCATCTCCCAACAGCTGGTATCATACTGATCATTAATTACACATGGTAGCCTATAATTTCCTTAACCTAACATTCCAGATCATAAAAAAGTATTTGGCTTATCAGTCGCGTGAGAATGGCATATTCACATATTTACTTGCCATTTTTTGTGTTAATAGCAACTTTTTTGTTATTTCAGTTGGTATCGCTAAAAACAAAAGGATGAATTGATGTGCTACTACACTATAAACTGATGATTTCAGCTGAATCTGAATTTGAACTGCGAATTTTCATCAATCAAATATGATCCAACTTCACAGCAATGTGATCTAGGATTAACATTTATACAGTGTAGATTTTGAGGTTAAGCTTGATCCAAGATCATTTTCTGTCTTAAACTAAGGTTAAAATCTTTTGGCCCTGAGACAGGTTTGGAAGCATTCTCAGCTAGCTTGGAGGTCAAAGTGACAGCTTGCAATATGTGGAAAAGAGTTGTCGCTAGATATCTGTTACATTGCATGTTCAGCAAATTACTACAGTATGCACTGATCTAATTTCATGCCATTGCATATTCATCAATTTCATAATCACTGATGGATTCATATCATTTCAGTACATTTAAATGACTTCATATACAATAAATGTAAAATTTACCTCCTTGTCTATGATTCATGTCATTTTGTATTTCTGTACAAAGACTTTCATGGCACTACTGATAGAACCAAGAAGCTGTTGATCCCTGAAATGAGAAAAAAGTTACAAATGTATCTTATTAACTACTCATTATACAAATTATTTAATTAACTCATATCAAGGTTTGTTAACGTTAGGGCATGTATTCTTGAATTAAAGGAGTCCTTGCAATTTTTAATTTATGACCTGTGTAGGCAGCAATTGAATATAACTTTGACTATTGTTAAGCATTGTTATGGCACACAGAATCTGTTTCCGACAGCTGTTTCTCTGGGATGGCATCTACAGAATGCGATAATTAAGTCAAACATTGATTAAAAAACCAGGTTTCTGAATGGTAATGTCAAAACTGGTATCTTCTCTTGTTAGAAAATACTTGGCCACTACTAGTCCACAGATGTGTACTAGATTCTTTGAGGCTCTATCTTCAGCACCATTTTAATAATAATAATAATAATATTAATAATAACCTAAGGTCCGAGAAAGGAAAGAAGATAACAATAATATTTATTCAACATCGAATAATCAAATACAATCCCTAGAAATAATACAGTTTCAGGACATCATACAGATTATTATTCCGAATACGTCAGTTTATAAATTACAAACTAAAGATTTGTTTGTATTAATAAATTTTAGATTTTGATGGATTTTACATTTGGTAGTATATGATCAAAATATTACAAATATTGTTTTTATCAACATTATATTAGTTGTAGGCTACTTAAAACTATGAGCTTGACATACTTATGAAGCACTTTTCATACAGATATAATAACCATCTAGGGAATAAAAAGGGTTTTCAATTAGAATTCTTTTTAGCTGATCTTTTAATTTGTTAGTAGGAAGGGTTGTGAGACTTTTTTGGTAGGGCATTGGCTAGTTTCAGCCCAGCATGAAGTGCATTTTTTTTTTTTTTTTTCATATAAAGCTGTTCTGTGGCTATTTACATGGTATCTGAACTTTTGCCTTGTATCAGACTGGTGCAGGTCACAGTTGAAATTTGGATTTTTTGTTTTCACAAGCAATATAACTTTCAATATGTATACACCTATAATGGTAAGCACACCTAATTTTGGGAACAGATTCCGACATGATTCTTGAGGTTTGGCACCACAAATAATTCTGATAACTTTTTTCTGTAGTATTAATAATGTACTTAGGTTGGCTTGAGTTGTTGCACCCTATATTTCTACAGCATAGTTTAAGTTTGATGAGAATAGGGCATGATAAGCAGTTTTTAGTACACTCATGTCCTTACAATATTTCCTAATCATATTTATAGCAAACAAATTCTTCGGCAGCTTACATGCTAAGGAATCAATATGCATGTCCCATTGTGCTTTACATGTGTTAAAAAATTGCTGTGTAAGGGATTTCATGATCCCATCTGAATTAGATGTGACAGTCAGATTTGCATTTTAGTAAAACGTAAAAATGTTTGACACAACCACATAACTCAACACTTGGTGACACCAGAAATCATGTGAAATGATCTTATCGTAAGTTTTATGCATGTGAGCCAAGAATTGTAATGCTTTATTAACATTTTACAGCCATGCCTCACCTCCAGCTAAAATGGATAATTCTAAGCTTTGTACCTGGTTGAAATAATTTAAAATTTATGATAATGGAAGTTTACACAGAAAACACAATTAATTTTTTAGTTATGAGCATTAAAGCAGAAGTTCTGAGCTTTAACAGTAGTTTTCATAGCTCTGAAATTCTATTTCCTTAAGGTGTACACTTAATAATGTGTTTTTCTTCACAACATTGTTTCTGACGAAGTTCACAACATGTTTGCAACTTTGTTGTCCTCAGGCACACTAATAACAATCATTTCTGTGAGTATATTTCCATCATCAGCAATATTGAAGATGGTGGCAAACATTTCTCATTACATATTCACATTGTGTAGTGAATAGAATGTTGCAAACATTGATAAGCAGTAGAAATCACAAACAATGTAGCAAACATTTCTGAAAAACATTTTTCAAACCCAGTTTTAGAGACTTTACGTAGACATTCCACCATGGGTAGCAGTGTAGCGGGTCATGGGTGCAATAACTGCTACTGAGGAGTGAAAGAGCATTTTAGATGTCAGAACGCGATGGCTCTCCCTCGTAGGCATTGTGGGTTCGATGGTTTGGGAAGCTGCAGAGAAACAATCGACGAACATTAACAATTTTTTATTAGTCCATTAAAACTGAATTTGTGTGGGTGCACCCTCTTTTCCAGCTTAGTTTGCCGCGGCCTCAAACTATTTCCCGTCAGTGCAGCAGATGAGGCAGGCAGCTAGTGGTGCTTCACATGCTGCTGCGATGCAAGTTGCTTGCCGTGGGACTTGACTTTACTGCAGGCACAAGGTGGTCAGCAGCATCTTCAATATTGTGGGGGTGCCCATTTGTTCATGCTTTAGACCAGGAGGTCATGACATATATGTCAGCAAGCGGTTCTGTTTAGGTGGCGGCAGTGTGTTGGCTGACACGGACCTGAGCAATGAGTCACCAGTCATCAGTTCAGAGCATGGGGGCAGTGTTGGCAGCTGCGTCATAGGTACAGCATCAACTGCAAGGCTGTGACTGAGACGGGCTGCGTGCAGTGACGTTGCCCAGCTGGTTGACTTATGTAGTGGAAAGGCTTGCGTGGTCAGCATACCTCAGTAGTGCTGCATCAGATGTGGCAGCTATATGTTGTCACACTGCTGATGGGGTGGATGTCTCCTGCCCAGCTGAAGCGAATGTTAGGAGCTGGCAGTTGCCCCAATGACTTTATGTGACTGGGAGGGGATAGGTTTGGACTGTGCCCCATTTGGTGGCAGCAGTCAGTAGGAAGAATGTTGACAGCCTTGCAATGGCAGCTGACACATGATGATGATGATGATGATGATGATGATGTCTCATACACAGAGGATCGTAGGAGACGATGTGGGAGACCCACACTGCTGACTAGGCAAGGTCCTAGCAGAGATGGTTTGCCATTGCCTTCCTCCGACCATAATGGGGATGAATGATGATGATGAAGATGACACGACAACACCCAGTCATCTCGAGGCAGGAAAAATACCTGAGCGTGCCTGGAATCAAACCCGTGTGCGGGAAGCGAGAACGCTACTGCAAGAAAGCGAGCTGCGGACAGCTGACACATAGCAGGTGCCAATTCGAAGCAGCCAGCTTTGATACAAGACGAGGCAGTCCTTGTTGCAGTTGAGGTCATGTATGTGGTACACTAAGTGCCATCAAATGTATGAAAATGCTGGTTACTTCCAAGTGAGCAGGTCATGATTACGGAGCTGCTGGTATGGCATAAGTGATGAGCTTGCAGATTTCAGTATGCATTTGGATTTTGGTGTCAGGTCCTGTCTTGTGTCCCTGCTGCTGCACTCCTTCCTTCCTGCAATAAGTCAACCCAACAATTTCTTGAATGGCTAAAGTCTGGTTGCAACAAAGGAGCTGTTCCTACAGTTCATGTTTTAAGAAACATTTGTCCAGAGTACAAGTTCTAAGTTAGCTGCTCTAAGTCTGTATTCTTTGTTCCCCTATTTATATGTTCCACCTTCTTGTGCTCAGACATAGTTACAAAATAATCCAATAAATGTACAAAATGGGAAAGCAGAGTAGACTGTTGCAGTGCAAACACTGCCAATCAGAGCGCTCAAATCAGGTTTTGTCATTCTATGTACCAATTTAGCATATGCTAATAAGTTAAAACCTCATTTCCTGTATGACACAGACACAGGGTCAGCTATGATTTTTGTACAGCATATCCTAGCTTCTTGCACATCAGATGGACCTAGGAAAACTGTTTCAGATTTTTGTAGAACAGCTGTAATTTTGTCAGACAGTTTTGCATTTAAACCATCTCTTTTGCTGCTAAATTGTCCAAGCTGAAGCAGAAAGTATCAGTCATTCATACTTCATAATGATAGACAGCCCTATTCACAGAAAAAATAAACTATTGAATTAATATTTTTAAATTCGAAAGAAATATAATTGCCTAAATGCTTCTTAAAGGTAAAACATCTTCTGTTGGACAGATTTTTCTATAGATGATACTCAAAATTGTAATTGGATGGAATAGAGTTTATATAAACTAAACATTTTATTCAAATTAATGATATGAATATCATAGAGGGAAACATTCCACGTGGGAAAAATATATCTAAAAACAAAGATGATGTAACTTACCAAACGAAAGCGTTGCTATCTTGATAGAGACACAAACAAACACACACAAAATTCAAGCTTTCGCAACCCACAGTTGCTTCATCAGGAAAGAGGGAAGGAGAGGAAAAGACGAAAGGATGTGGGTTTTAAGGGAGAGGGTAAGGAGTCATTCCAATCCCGGGAGCGGAAAGATTACCTTAGGGGGAAAAAAGGACAGGTATACACTCGCACACACACACACACATATCCATCCGCACATACACAGACACAAGGAGACATATGTAAAGGCAAAGAGTGTGGGCAGAGATGTCAGTTGAGGCGAAAGTACAGAGGCAAAGATGTTGTTGAATGACAGGTGAGGTATGAGCGGCGGCAACTTGAAATTAGCGGAGGTTGAGGCCTGGTGGGTAACGGGAAGAGAGGATATATTGAAGGGCAAGTTCCCATCTCCAGAGTTCTGATAGGTTGTTGTTAGTGGGAAGTATCCAGATAACCCGGACAGTGTAACACTGTGCCAAGATGTGCTGGCCGTGCACCAAGGCATGTTTAGCCACAGGGTGATCCTCATTACCAACAAACACTGTCTGCCTGTGTCCATTCATGCGAATGGACAGTTTGTTGCTGGTCATTCCACATAGAAAGCTTCACAGTGTAGGCAGGTCAGTTGGTAAATCACGTGGGTGCTTTCACACGTGGCTCTGCCTTTGATCGTGTACACCTTCCGGGTTACAGGACTGGAGTAGGTGGTGGTGGGAGGGTGCATGGGACAGGTTTTACACTGGGGGCGGTTACAAGGGTAGGAGCCAGAGGGTAGGGAAGGTGGTTTGGGGATTTCATTGGAATGTACCAAGAGGTTACGAAGGTTAGGTGGACGGCGGAAAGACACTCTAGGTGGAGTGGGGAGGATTTCATGAAGGATGGATCTCATTTCAGGGCAGGATTTGAGGAAGTCGTATCCCTGCTGGAGAGCCACATTAAGAGTCTGATCCAGTCCCAGAAAGTATCCTGTCACAAGTGGGGCACTTTTGGGGTTCTTCTGTGGGAGGTTCTGGGTTTGAGAGGATGAGGAAGTGGCTCTGGTTATTTGCTTCTGTACCAGGTCGGGAGGGTAGTTGCGGGATGCAAAAGCTGTTTTCAGGTCGTTGGTGTAATGGTTCAGGGATTCAGGACTGGAGCAGATTCGTTTGCCACGAAGAAATCAAGGGGAGTCAAATCAGGCAACCAGGCTAACCATCATACTGCAGCATTCCATCCTATTCAGTGGTCAGAAATCTTTTCATTTAGTATTTGCATTGCAACATGAGGAGAGTGTGCTGGGCAGCTGTCACGTTGGAACAACATACACTGTCACTTATCCAATGGTAGCTCTTCTAGAAGAACAGGTAGGATGATTGTAAGAAAATGTGTGTATGTATTTCCATTTAATATGCTTTGACTGAATTAAGGCCCCCACAATGGAATTTCTTACATTGTCACGCCATATGTTAACACTCCATGGTTGTTGTTATTATATCTGATAAGCCAGTTGTGATTTGCAACTGCCCAGTTTTGCATGTTATCTAAATTTACTTTATTGTAGTTCATAACAGTTGCTTCATTGGTAAGAAACACATTTTGGAAAATGTATCTCCCAGACACTGCAGAGCAAACCAACAAAGTTGTATATGACGTTCGAAACCACATCCTCTGAGTGCCTGATGTAGTGACAAATGGTAAGAGCAGAATTTATGTCAATGAGAGATGTGAATGACACTCCTCTGGCTGATTCCACATTCCTTGGAAACACATCTTGTGTCACCATGTGGACTGATTAGTGTCATACCTTTTTTTGTGTGCTGCACCAGTTGCAGTCTTTTTCCTCATCCTCATCCTCTGTTTCATGTTGAAGCTGCCTGTTCGCACTAGTAACCTAATAATTGGTGCTAGTGCTTGGCAGTATGGACAATGATCCACCACAGTTCAAAAGGAACAATGAGGTACATAATTGCAATACCAGAAGAGAAAATGATGATCATTACTGTACATTAAGATTGTCTTTAGCACAAAAATGGGTGCACAATGCTGTCACAAAAATTTTTGATTACTTACCCAGTGATATAAAATGTCTGACAGCCAGCAAAGTAAAACTTGATAAAAGAAACTGAGAGAGTTTCTTCTTGACAACTCCTTCTATTCCAAAGAAGAATATCTGTTACTGTAATTTTTGAAAGATAGTGGGTAGGAATTACTGATTCACATCTTTGTATCTTTCTTTTTATTTTTGGAAAAAAATAGAAATATTCAGAATGCACAAATTACATTGTGATGTAAATGTAAAATGACTCATTCCACATCAGTATGTTCCGTCGTGCAAAATTATCCATGGAACATGTAAGTAACTAGCTAAATTAATGTAATTGGATAGATAAAAAACCTACTCACCAAGTGGCAGTAGAACACACACATAAAAGAAGGTTATAATTGGGCAAGGTTTTGGAGCCAGTGGCTCCTCCTTCAGGCAGAAGGGTTGAAGGGGAAGAAAGAGCAGTGAAGAAGAAGCACTGGAGAGGTCTAGGAAAAGTGGTAGATTTTGGAAAAGTCACCCAGAATCCCATGTCGGGGAGACTTACCGAACAAGATGAGAAGGAAAGGCTAACTAAATTAAATTTTAACTTGATTGACCCACAATTCTACAGAGAACATGTATGCAGTTTCACTTCTGTGAGTGCGCCTGTGCACCTCTGATTGAGTGATAATCAACAGAGGGTGCTAAACTCAACAGAGGGCACTCATTGTTTATGTGTATGTGCCACTACAGTGATTTTTAGTGTACACTTAGTGATACATACCAGCATTGTTCAGTGTAAAATTCACTTGAAGATAGCTGCCTGGATGTCAGGCAGAGGACATTGACATCATCTGGCTGCAATCCCAAAACCTTGTGGATTGCTCATTTCTCTTGGAAAACTTCATGAATCACACAGGCAGAGAAATAATTAATATTGAAACCACAGATAGCATGTGCAGATGTGCATGCAAGGCCGTACTGTGAAGATAATTCATAATGGATTTGGAGACAACTGAAGCAATCAAAGGGGTCTGTCCGCCTCTAACAGCCAAAATAGAAGTGAGCAAAGATAATGTATCCTCAGCAAAACCATTACTCCCTCATCACAGAAGGTGAAATTCCACTCTAAAATAAGTTGAAAATGAAGAATAAGGATGTAAAACCATTGTATTTTAAACACCAGCTACCTCTGACATACATTAAGCAAGAAACGTCTCTGAAAGATGACACTTATACTTCAGTGGAATTTGAACTATAGGAGGACAAAGATCCTAGCACAGACAAAACATAACTATATACATCTTAAAAAGACAGTCCTTCTGGTCCTCTCAATTACTTGTACTAATATACTAAAGTACTCCAGGAAGAATAAACTGATTTGTGAAAGGGCAAAAGATAAGATCATTGTGTTTGTCAGTGACACTTCTAACTCCTCTTTTATTGCTCTTAGAACCATTTACAAGAAGTAGCTTTATCAGTGCATGTCAGTAAAAGTAGCTGTACCGATTCATGTGCTGCTTGCAATAATGGTTTATCTGTTTAGCCCTACATGCTCGTGTTAACAGTGAAGTCTTCAAAAACCTGATTCCTTTCAATTATTTAATTAATTAATCACACAAAGTTTTCTGTAAATCCCATCATGAAGGATAACCTTTACAGATATGGAACATGTCAAATTATACTCTAACTGGCAGAAGAAGCCACTGCATTTACTTGCATAGTGTAAACTAGCAACAAATTGTGACTAGTACTGATCTACCCACATTGATAGATATGAGGATTATGTGAATCAGTATTAGATTATATGCATGGTGACAATATAATACTTAACTTCTCATTTGTTTTTTGAACAGTTCAAGATATTGGAATGAGATTTTCAGCAAAAGTATCACCAGTCCTGATCATTGGATAGGGTGAAATGCTACAGTAAATAACCTGCCAGCCCCTTCATTTGACTCTCATAGGACCCATTTTCATTAAGGAGAATGGGCAGGTGGGAAATGCCTCCATTTCAGTAGTGACAAGTAAGCAGCCACAGAGCAGTCGTAAAAGGAAAACTAAGTGACAAAAATTCAATTTTTGCCACAAAAGCAATTCACTTACATATGAGGACATACTCATTTGAAATAGTTTTATCAAGCCCCTTCTGAGATGATATAAGTATCTGACTGTATGCATATGCCAAATAAAGTATGGTCGAGAGTAAATACATTTTATCTTAGTAGTGCAGGGCTATCTTTTCAGTACATATAATGATGGAGCCTGTCATGAGGGCCCCACTTAACACTACTTACACCGCAGTAGCCAATTACAGCCGTAATGTTTTTCAACTTTTCTCAGTGCCTTTGCAAAAATTTTCAATTACAAAATTAGCAAGTGTTAAACACTGTATTTATCTCTTCAAGAGCTTTTGAATGGTGCTAAAAAGGTATGTCATTCTATTTCAGAAAAACATACTTGCTTCGACATCTTAGTTGACACAACTGTGAAGAAGATTAACCATACAACAAAATTAAGTGCTTCTCTGCATATTGTCATTTGCTGAAAACCTCATTCCGATATCCTGGATCATAGGCAAAATGAAAAAGAGGGCATAAGATGCACATCAACAAAACCAAAACAAAGATAGTGGCCTGTAGTTGAGTTAAATCAGGTGATGCTGAGGGAATTCATTTAGCAAATGAGGCACTTGAAGTGGTACATGTGTTTTGATATTAGGCAGCAAAATAACTGATGATGGCAAAACTGAGGATATAAAATGTAGCTTGGCAATGGCAAGAAAAGCATTTTTGAAGAAAAGAAATTTGTCAACATCGAGTATAGATTTAAGTGTCAGGAAGTCATTTTCTGAAAGTATTCGTATGGAGTGTAGTTATGTATGGGAATGAAACATGGGCAATAATCAGTTTTGGCAAGAAGAGAATAGACGCTTTTGAAATGTGGTGCTACAGAAGAATGCTGAAGATTGGGTGAGTAAATCATGTAACTAATGAGAAGGTACTGAATAGAACTGGGGAGAAAAGAAATTTGTAGCACAACCTGATTAGGAGGATGGATTGGTTGATAAGACACATTCTGATACATCATTGGATCATCAGTTTAATACTGAAGGTAAGTGTGAGACGTAAAAATCATAGAGGGAGACCAAGAGACGAATATAGTAAGCAGATTCAGAAGGTTGTAAGTTGCTGTAGTTATTCAGAGATGAAGAGGCTTGCACAGGATAGAGTAGCAGGGAAGTTTTGCATCTTTATGAATAAGTTAGAATCTCTTTTGACCAAATTGTTCTCTAAAACTAGAAATTTAATAATTGTAGGTGACTTTAATGTCAACTTCTTAACTGATAACAACCTCAAAACTGACCTGGACCACTTAATGAATTCTTACAACTTGGCTGCGATGGTTACCTGGCCCACTAGAGTTACAGAAAATTGCAAGAGCCTTCTAGATAATATTTTCATTGACAAGAATAGAGTCAACAGTGCTAGTGTGAGCAAAGTAATTTATGGCCTGTCTGACCATGATGGACAACTTCTGAAAGTAAATAACATCAGTTTGTGCAATAAAATCTCCCACACCTATAGGTCCTATAGATGTATAAACACTGAAACTGTGTCTGCCTTTAACGACTATTTGTCACAGATAGATTGGGAGTCAGTGTACAGCACATCAGATGTTAATGATAAATTTAACCTTTTTTTAAATGAATTTATATCTGTATTTGAAATGGCTTTCCCAAAAAAAACTGTCAGAAAGAACAATGAGGTTTCTTCCAGTAAACCATGGATTACTGGAGGTATAAAAATTTCTTGCAGGAATAAGAGGGAGTTACATGCCTCACTAAGAGTATCAAATGATCCCCTTGAAAGGTCTCATTTTAAGTTATATTGTAAAATTTTAAAAAGGGTGATAAACAAATCCAAGAGCCTGTATATTAAGTCTGAAATTGATAAATCTGAGAACAAAATAAAAGCAGTTTGGAATGTTATAAAGAGAGAGTGTGGCAAGAGTAACAAGAATGTTATTACCACAGAGATAAGCTATAAGGATGAGGTTATTCATAATCCTGTAACAGTTTCCAACATATTCAACAATCACTTCATAACTGCAGCAGAACAAGTAGGTTGTAACGGTTCCTTAAATGCTGCTACGCATTTATTACACAGAGCTAACCCTAACACGTATGACCCAATTTGTATTGCCCCAGTTACTATTACTGAAGTTAAAAATACCATCAAGGCCTTAAAAAATAAAAATTCCACTGGTATTGACAACATTTCACCAAAAATACTGAAGCATTGTAGTGACCACATATGTCAAGTCCTGTGTCACATTTTTAATGAGTCTATCCAGCAAGGTGTTGTCCCAGAGAGATTAAAGCTTGCCGTTGTGAAACCACTTTTCAAGAAGGGTGACAAAACTAATTTATCTAACTACCGTCCAATATCACTACTAAGTAGTTTCTCAAAAGTATTAGAGAAACTAATGTATACAAGAATTGTAGAACATCTTAACAGCCACAACATACTCAACAGAAACCAGTTTGGTTTCCAAAAAGGTAGATCAACTGAGCAGGCTATTTTTTCTCTCACAAATGAAATTTTAGAGTCAATAAATAATAAAATGTCACCTATTGGAATTTTTTGTGACTTGTCTAAGGCCTTTGACTGTGTGGACCACAACATTCTCTTACATAAGGCTAATTTTTATGGCTTGCGAGGTAGCATTGGTAGATGGATAGAATCATATCTGCAAAACAGAAAACAGAAGGTGATAATTAATGGTGCCAATGATAGTCCCATTTCTTCTGATTGGGGCACATTAAAGTGTGGTGTGCCTCAGGGGTCCATCCTAGGACCTTTGCTTTTCCTTATCTTCATCAATGATCTCCCACTTTGCACAGACACCGAGTGTAAATTTACTCTTTTTGCCGATGACACCACTATTCTGCTTGAAAGTCGAACTAACAGTGACCTAGAAAATAAATGTAATGCTGTACTCGTTGACATCCTACACTGGTTTAAGTGCAACGGACTAACTCTAAACATTCAGAAAACTCAGTATATGCAATTTCACACATCTCAACAAGAAAATGAAGTATGCCACTTAAACTGTGGTAACCAAAATATACTACACTGTGAATCATCTAAGTTCTTGGGCATTCTAATTGATGGCAAGCTGAACTGGTCTGAGCATATCTTAGACCTACATAGAAGGCTCAGTGTGGCAACTTATGCTCTGCGTGTAATCACCCCCATTGGTGATGAGGACGCTACTAAAGCTGCCTACTTTGGTTATTTTCATTCTATCATGTCGTATGGCATAATATTTTGGGGCAACAAGCCTTTAGCCAAAAAAATATTTACTGCACAGAAGAGAGCTGTTAGAATCATGAGTGGTGTTCATCCAAGATATTCTTGCAGAAGTCTGTTTCATAAGTTACAAATATTAACACTTACCTCTCAATTCATATTTTCTTTGATGATTTTTGTTTCTAACAACCTATCTCTTTTTAAAACTAATAGTGAATGTCATGATCATAATACTAGGTCTAAAAATGATCTACACAGGGATCTGAAACATTTAAGTCTTGTTCAGAAAGGTGTTCATTATTCAGCCACAAAAATTTTCAACTCCCTTCCATCAGGTATTAAAGATCACATTAATGTCTTACCTACTTTTAAATGTAAATTGAGAGAATACCTAATGGTAAATTCCTTCTATTCTCTTGATGAGTATCTACAGATAAAGCAATGATTTTTTATACTGATAAAAATTTGTTTGCTATAGATCACATTAACTGTTTAATTTGGAAAATGTACTATATTTCCTTTTTAGGTATTGTTTTATATTACTTGAGCTATACCTTTGATTTGATTTTAACCTACAAACTTATTCATAATCTTATGGTACATTTTTGTCATTTTATATATGTGTATTATTTGTTTAATTTGGAAAATGTACTATATTTCCTTTTTAGGTATTGTTTTATATTACTTGAGCTATACCTTTAATTTGATTTTAACCTACAAACTTATTCATAATCTTATGGTACATTTTTGTCATTTTATATATGTGTATTATATCTGTTGTATGTAATCATGACTCATTCCACATCCTTGTGATTTATCACAATACGGATTCATGGAATACGAAATAAATAAATAAATAAATAAAATAAATAAATAGCATGGAGAGCTTCATCAAGCCAGTCTTTGTACTGAACACCACAACAAAAACAGGCAAAATGAAAGATATGTTAGGTCTTACATGATTTACGTTCATGTGTACTACTCAACTGCTGTTCTTAGCTGCTGTTTCATCATAATCATTTATGCAACTTTATTGATTTCACTGAACACTCTTAGCAGTTTATGTACTGAAAATGCGAAAACCTGCATAATATGAACATTAGTTTTAGCTGGAATCCTTGAGTCCAGATATTGTGATAAATTGTAGAAGTGGCTTATAAGGTATTCTTTTTAAGTATGGCATTGGAGACTTGTGGAGGAACAAAGATACTTTAAGGAGTAATGGTAACAACTGATCAGATCGTAGAGGTGTTGAATAATCAAAAGTCACATAAACAAGACTGAGAACTTATGATCCTATCAAGGATCTTTGTTAATGCCAGATGTTGGAGCTGCAGGTAAACAAGCTGGGATGATGAGCCACCATTTCCATCCCTTTGTGCCATAATTTCTTTTGTACAATACTTCGTCAATTAATATTAAATCTCCTTTGACATCTTTTCCTCTGTAAAGCATCTATAGTCTTCAGCAACATTAAACCTTCTCCTTTGTTCAGGTGAAGTGTTCATTAGTGCAGTGATGCATGGGAGTATTTGGTAAAGACAGTGTATGGTCTGCTATATAAATAAAGTCAGAACTTATTGATTAGATTTTTAGATTAGATTCAGTTTTTATTCCATAGACCCAAAAATAGAGATGAGTCTCGTGGGTGTGGGACGTGTCAGAAAGTGTAACATAAAACATTAGAATGTGATACGTACTACCCTGATCATTTGTCAGGAGATAGTCGAAATAAGTTAATACAATGCAGTAAACTGGAACAGCTAATATTTACAGAATTAACACACTGTCAGAATGAAACATTGTTATACACTATTAATAAATTTATCATACCCAAAATACCTAATTTTGACTGTTGTCACCAAGTGTTGTCAAAACTGAAATCTAACATATTTTTACTTAAGCTGGCTTAACAATCTCTGTTAAGATATTCATCTATGGAGTAGGAGGAGTTGCCTATCAAAAAGTCTTTCAAACTCTGTTTAAACCGTGTATCTGAAACCAAGTTTTTAATGGTTTCTGGCAATTTATTGAAAATGTGTGTTCCTGAATATTGGACACCTTTTTGGACCAAGGTAAGTGATTTTAGGTCTTTATGTAGATTGTTCTTATTCCTAGTATAGATAGTATGTATTGAGCTATTGGTTGGAAATAGAGATGTATTACTTGCAACAAATTTTGTTAGGGAATAAATATAGTGAGAAGCAGCAGTTAGAACACAAAGTTCCTTGAATAGGTTTCTACAAGATGTTCATGAATTTACACTGCAAATGATTCTTATCACACACTTTTGCACCATAAAAACTTTGGCTCAGTTTGATCAGTTGCCCCAGAATATGATCCCATATGACAATAGAATGAAAGTAAGCAAAGTATGCAAGTTTTTTTATTTATTTATTTATTTTATTTTATGTCTCCTACATCTGACATCATTCTCACGGCAAATACAGACTTGTTTAGGTGCATAAGCAATTCTGTGGTATGCTCTTGCCAACTGAATTTATTATCGAGTTGTAATCCCAGAAATTTAACACTGTCAACCTCTTTGATCTGCTTGTCTTCATACATTATACTCATGCTGGAAGGAAATCTCTTACAGATTCTGAACTGCATATAGTGGGTCTTCTCAAAATTTAATGACAGTGGATTAACTTTAAACCACTTATTAATGTCAGTGAAAATTTGTTTAGCAGCTATTTCTAAATCTGTACTTGACTTGCTACTTATTGTAATGTTTGTATCATCTGCAAACAAAACAAACTTAGCATCTGGCAATGTAACAGATGAGAGGTCATTAATGTACATAAGAAAAAGCGATGGATCCAAGATGGAACCTTGAGGAACACCACATGTAATTAATTCCCAGTCAGATGAAGACTGACTGCTTACTGCATAAGTGTTTCAACACCCCTCTTTGTTTCCTGTTAGATAGATAAGACTCAAACCATTCCGCAACATTGCCGGTGACACCATAATATTCTGATTTACTTAATAGAATGCTGTGGTTCACACAGTCAAAGGTTTTTGACAGATCACAGAAAATGCCAGTAGCCTCTAATTTATTACCTAACAAATTAACTACATTCTCATTGTAAGTGTAAATAGCTTTCTCTATATCAGAACCATTCTGAAATCCCAACTGTAACTATGACAATATATTATTTGCAGTCAGATGCTTAAGTAGACACTTGAGCACAACCTTTTTGAATATTTTTGAGAAAGCCGGCAAATGAAATTGGTCAATAGTTTGATGATATCTCTTTATCCCCCTTCTTGTAAAGAGGCTTAACTTCAGCATATTTTAACCAGTCTGGAAATGTTCCGCTGATAAGAGATTGATTACACAAATAAATTAAGACAGAACTCAACTCATATGAGCACTCTTCAATTAACTTTGTTGTTGATATGTTATCATACCCACTGGAATACTTAGATTATAAGGATTTTGCAGTGGATGCTACTTCTTTGGGAGATGTGAGTGTAATTTCCATTTTACTGAAGTTATTTTTAAAGACTGGCCTCAGATACTCCATTCCACTGTTCACTGAATCTGATGACCCCAAGCTGTCAGTAAGTACTTGTTTAAGAGGTTTGCAACACTACATGCACTTGTTACCAAAGTCTCATTTATTTTTAGAGCTATCTGTTCCTTTTACTTTTTGGCCCCACCTGTCTCTGTCTTCACAATATCCCATACAGTTTTTATTTTGTTACCTGATGTAATTATCTTTTTCTCATAATAAAGCTGCTTTGATTTCTGGATTACTTGCTTCAATATTTTGCGGTATTCTTTGTAATACATTACAATCCTAACATCAGAGCTGTTCCTAGATAGTACATACAGTCTCCTTTTTGTCCTACATGATATCTTTATTCCTTGTGTAATCCACAGTTTATTTTTTGACTTCTGTGTGATTTGAGTTACCTTTAGGGGAAAACAATTTTCAAAAGTGGAGGCAACTGTATTAATTAATGAATGCTTTGTATTTTCCATTTGAGTCAGATGTATTGTAAACATCTATCCAGTCCATGTCCTTGAGCAGTTTCCTGAATTTCTCGATTGTTGTCTTATTTATTACCCCTCATGTACCCAGATTTAATAGATTTTTTTATTGTGACAAGTTTCAGCATTTAACACAAGATGCTGCATGTCATGATCAGATAGCCCATTTACTGTTGCTTTTGTGATATGACTTTGTTCCCTAGATTTGTCTACAAAGATATTATCAATAACAGTCTCAGAGCATTTACATATCCTCGTAGCAAAGTTTACAGTAGGAACTAAATTGAATGATAATATTACTGACTGCAATAATTGTTCCCTGACAGAGCTTTTCAATAAATGCACATTAAAATCCCCAGGAACCACTATTTCCTTGTTTTTTTACTATGAGATGGGACAGCAGAGCTTCCTGATTTTTTATGAAGAAGTTAAAATTTCCTGAAGGTGATCTGTATATGCCTACTATTATAAAGGACTTATTATGAAATACTACTTCAGTTGCACAAGCTTCTAAGTGCTGCTCTGAGCAAAATTTATTAATGTCAATGGTCTGAAATCAAAACAGTTTCTGACAAATATGGCAACTCTTCCTTTCTCCATATTTTCTCTACAGAAATAAGAAGCTAACTTGAACCCTGTAACTTTTAACATATCTATACCAGTGGTCACATGATGTCCAGAGAGGCAGATTATATCAACTGGTTTGCTCAACTCTAATTCTTCAACGCAAGTAAGCAACTCATTAAGCTTACCCCTTAGTTCTATTATAAGAGTCAAGGGACATGAAAGGGAAGCAGTGGTTGGGAAGGGAGTAAGACAGGGTTGTAGCCTCTCCCCGATGTTATTCAATCTGTATATTGAGCAAGCAGTAAAGGAAACAAAAGAAAAATTCGGAGTAGGTATTAAAATCCAGGGAGAAGAAATAAAAACTTTGAGGTTCGCCGATGACATTGTAATTCTGTCAGAGACAGCAAAGAAATTGGAAGAGCAGTCGAATGGAATGGACAGTGTCTTGAAAGGAGGATATAAGATGAACATCAACAAAAGCAAAACGAGGATAATGGAATGTAGTCGAATTAAGTCGGGTGATGCTGAGGAAATTAGATTAGGAAATGAGACACTTAAAGTAGTAAAGGAGTTTTGCTATTTGGGGAGCAAAATAACTGATGATGGTCAAAGTAGAGAGGATATAAAATGTAGACTGGCAATGGTAAGGAAAGCGTTTCTGAAGAAGAGAAATTTGCTAACATCGAGTATAGATTTAAGTGTCAGGAAGTCGTTTCTGAAAGTATTTGCATGGAGTGTAGCCATATATGGAAGTGAAACATGGACGATAAATAGTTTGGACAAGAAGAGAATAGAAGCTTTCGAAATGTGGTGCTACAGAAGAATGCTGAAGATTGGATGGGTAGATCACATAACTAATGAGGAAGTATTGAATAAGATTGGGGAGAAGAGAAATTTGTGGCACAACTTGACCAGAAGAAGGGATAGGTTGGTAGGACATGTTCTGAGGCATCAAGGGATCACCAATTTAGTATTGGAGGGCAGTGTGGAGGGTAAAAATCGTAGAGGGAGACCAAGAGATGAATACACTAAGCAGATACAGAAGGATGTAGGTTGCAGTAGGTACTGGGAGATGAAGCAGCTTGCACAGGATAGAGTAGCATGGAGAGCTGCATCAAACCAGTCTCAGGACTGAAGACCTCAACCACAACAACAACAACAACAACAACAACATAGTCCTCAGATAATCCGATGCAATAGTGATAACTGATTTTGTGCACTGGTTGAATTACAACTGGATGAACCTAATTTTTGTGCCAATTTTTGAGTATCTTTAGTTTCAATCAGAGGCTGTCTGCATGGATTTTGTACATTAAAATTTGCTTTCTGGCTGCCTATTTTATCATTGTGAATGTCATTTTCAGCCTGTCTCTGAACGTCTATTGTTTCTGCCCTCCCAACCCTAAAAAACTGCTGATCTGTCACTTGTAACCACTGGTACTTTATCACTTGTGACAGTGCCTCCCCTTAAGTTATTTGCTATTAGCCCAGACAGTTTTCCCTTCCCTTTCCTGTTGAGGTGAAGGCCATGCCTAGTATAGTCCCACCTGCTGATACGGTCAACATGAACCACACCAATATGAGACCCCATATCTGATCCAAGCAGCCGTTCCACCTCTAAATTAACTCTCCTAACAGAAGAGTTTAAATGATGCCAGTCATGGCACCTCAGAACAGACACAAGCCTAACACCAGTATGTCTCGTTGCTGAAGCTAGCTTTACCAGGTCACTCTCGTTTTAATAACTAGGGTTCCTATCTATGCTGTTGCCCGCCCCACCCTCTATTACCAGGGTGTCTTTCTTCGTGAAGTCTTTACAAAGTGAACCTACATCCTCTATCACCTGACCCAGACTTGCACTAGGTTTAAAAAAGCTTGTGACCTAGTGACCTGACCCTAGTCCATCCTGCAACAGTTGACCAACACTTCTACCATGTGAACTACTGATTGCCCAATCAACTGCAAGACACACTGTCTCAGTCATAGAGTAAGTCTTCTGATACTTGACAAGTATTCTGGAGGTGTAAGTAATCACTCATTCTCTTTAAACACATTCCTGGATCACAATTAGAACTGTATTCACCCCATAACTGCTGTGCAGTTTCATCTTGGAATTCTCATCAAATAGTAAATGTACACTAAGTAATCAGACCTGCCAGCATGACAGAAACATCACTATTAGAGGTGACAGACAAGTGACACTTGACAGTGAACTGGAGTAATATAAAAGAAAATCTATATGCTTACTCTATGGAAAATGTACACAGTCTTGTAGTTTCTGAATAACATGGACTGTTACTCACTGGCATTCACTACCAAATTTGTGGTTTCTGTGGTGAGCAGAACAAGAGGGGGTCAGTGAGTACGGCAACATGTACAACAATTCAGTGAAGTGCTGTCTAATGGGAAGGATGAGGAATTGAGTGGATGAGTGTCTGTAATTACAGATGACTGTAGAAGACAAAAGTGATATTGATTTTCCATGACAGAGCTGTGCCTTCTTCGCAGATTTCCTATTCAACAAAATTGTGAGATAGCATGAATTTATGCAAACTGTGTGTTCACTGAACTGCATGCTTTCTCAGAGAAAACCTTGCAGAGTTTTGAATATGAAATTCCTTACTGTGTTTAATATGATACTGTGAAGAAGGTAATGACTATCTGAATTACATTGTGACTAAGGACAAGCTTGGAGTTACGTAAGACCCAGAAACAAAATGACTGGGGATTGAATGAAAGGATGTGTTGTTATAGAACAACAACCAATCTTATCCTGACCACTCAGAAACTCCAGTGCTTAGTGTTTTGGAACAGACAACATGGAAATTCCACATAAACAGTCCCTCAGTCACAAAATGTAATTTATGCTGTTCTATTGTTGGCTCTTTTATGTGACCTCATATCAGTTTAGAAACTGCATTTTTAAAACTTTCCAGAAAAACTGAAGTAGGAAACAGAGTGTGTAAAGGAGTTAAAATGAGAAAAAGGAATGTGGAGGGATAATTATTAGCAATGGAAAGCTTAATATTACTGATGTACAATGATTTATTCTTTTGAGAGATCTCCAAAAAAACGTGACTTACCCTAGACAAATTTTCTCACATATTTATTAACTAATATATTCTCTTTTATATATTTACTTTTAAATAATACTTGGGTAACACTCACAAGCAATAGTATCTAACAATGTCTCGTGTGTTCTGTTTTTGTGAATGTTTCAGATTTTCGCTACTTCTTTTGGAACCAGGAGAAATATATTTTGAAGACTTCAGTGCATATATGTTTCATTCTGATGCAAGTGAAGTAGAAATTGAAAGCAGAAAAGATATTGGTCGTCTTAAGATGTGTTCCAAATCCATTGTTTTTGAACCTAAAGATATCATGAAGCCTCTCATAAAAGTACCTCTGAAAGAATGCACCAAAATAGATGAGTGGAACAATAATGTATTTTCTAAGTAAGTATGTGATTTAGAGAGAAGCATGCTGTTCTTTTTGCACTATGACACTGTTCATTGTATTACACAGTGCTACACAAAATAACAAAGCACGAACCGTAATAACCTCAGTTCAACTGTTAACAGTAGAACACAAGTCGTTTTGGACCATGAACTATTCGTGTTCAAGTGCAAAGCCCAAATTGATAACCAGCTCATAGATAATGCATGTGTAGTCTGTGATGACTGTTGCACTACCCAGTTCTTCCATTGTAGAATGTCCACTGGAAGAACTGGGTAGTGCGGAACACATCGTAGACAAGATAGGTCCAGGATATAGCTGGGAACTGCAGTTTGAGCAGTGAAAGATAAACAACTGTTGCACCAGCTCCCCTAGTCCATAATTTATGGACCATTCATATGTCCATATGACTGTGTTGATGGTATGAAATTGGAAGATAAAACACACCCAGTGAACTTGAACCAGGAAAGGGAACCCCGTGTCTGGTTCTAGTTCATTGATGGTATCTTGATGATCTGGACTCAGGACCAAGACACTCTGTGCTCGTCTTGCCACTGTCTCAACATCTTCTCTCTTGTTTCTCCTCAGCCCAGCATGACACCTTCCTGTTGTTGATCTCCATTTGTTGATGGCTCCTTAAAAAACCTCTGTCCATATTGAGCTCACTAAACACGTGACATTACCTGCATATTGATACTTCCACAGTAAGAAGTCTCTCCCATACAGTCAAACCACCCATTGACAGCACATCTGCAATGTTGAGCAACCCCTTATGTCTTACTAAGACCTTCACAGACAGGCCTTACATTTGATATCTAGTTTACAAACACATGTCCCCTACTATAACCACATAAGGCCATACTGACTTTTGCACAACCTTTTATGTGGGCTTGACCACGAACCAGCTGGCCACCTGAATGACTGACCAACACCAAACTGTGACCAAGAGCAGGGTTTTCCACCTAACTTCACTTGCTGTTTCGAAACCCAAGCCAGCTGGTTCCTTCCCTCCAATCCTGCAGTCCTCTTAGCCTTGATATCCATTAGCCTCTGTCACCCGCTCACCTCCATCCCTTCACTCATTCAACACTCACCCTGTCCAGTCTCTCCCTCTTCCTCTGTTCTATCTCCCTTAAACATTCCATTCATTCACATCATTGTGTGGTCCAAGCAATTTCCTTATCTAGAGCTTGCCCACCAAAGTCACATTGCTATGCTGTGCAATTTCTGCCTCTCCTTCAAATCTGTCAGGCACACTTCCTCTGGTATCCATCTCTGCGTAAGTCGAATGCTCAGCTCTGACAATTGACCTAGATGTCCATTAGAGGGCACAGTCTCACTGCAGCACTGTGCGTGAGCATGAGTGCGTTACTTATCTTGTCACGTGAATACACTGGCCTCACAGCTAATATGAATACAGCCTCCTAGCAAGTGGTCAGTCATTTCTGTACTTGCATCTGATATTGTTGGTTATCATCATTGCTTTGTTGTGGACTATTGGATAACCACCTCACTTGGCCCTTGGTCTTGCTCTCTGGCCGCAATTGGGACTCTCTCTCTCTCTCTCTCTCTCTCTCTCTCTCTCTTTCTCTCTTTCCTCTTGGCTTGTTGACATTCTTGTGGTGAAGATTTCCACTTTGCATGACAATATTTACATAGGTTGCTTTGGTCTTGCCCTTGTCTGGGTCCTGTGCTCTGTCAGCTGTTTAGCTCAGCTACCATTTGGAGCCACGATTCATTCCACAGGTGGTCGTTCTGTCTTGCAGCTCTTGGTCTTTCATTCCTGGATTCTGATGTGTGCACTGATATCTGGCTATTTGTGGATATAGCACTTCTCTCCAACCCTCCTTCCCACTATCTACCTCCTGTCTCCACTTGTCCACACCACTTGATACAATTGACACGAACCCAATTGAGCTACAATGCTGATTCAGTGAAATCAATTTGTGTGTGTGTGTGTGTGTGTGTGTGTGTGTGTGTGTGAGAGAGAGAGAGAGAGAGAGAGAGAGAGAGAGAGAGAGAAGTAAATGGCTTTGCCACTAGATGACACACGAGTTGTGTGGCACATTTTATTTGGAATATGATCTCAGTTTTATAGGATTATTGGATATCTTTAAAATGATTAAATTTATTTATGCTTTTCATTATGCATAAAAATCCTTCAAGGAGGAAGCTTTTGTGTTTTCCTAACCCTGCCCTCTCCTCATCCATTAGCTATACAGTTCCTCCCATTTGCTAGCTGCATTGAACCTTCTCTTCATAATTTCTACTCCTCTTCTCTCAGTCTTAAAGCAAATGAGCAAATGACAGAATGATTTCTCTGTGAAGGCCATAGCTAGTTTTCTGCCCCTTGCGCACCCAATCTGAAACTGTGATTCCCCTGTAATGATCTTCATAAACTGGCACCCCCCACCCCCACCTCTTTTCCCTCTCTCGCCCTCTCAGTCCCACCCCCACCCTCCCCCCACCTTTATCACAACATTTATATCTACTTCTTATCATGTGGAGGAGGGGGGGGGGGAGAGAGAGAGAGAGAGAGAGAGAGAGAGAGCGCTTTCATCATCATCTTCCTTTTCTCCAATCTTCACTTATCTTTGACTGTACCTCCAGAAGAATTAAATTTCAGTTTGTGACAGCCCACTATTAGCAAATAATTGTAGCTGTATGTTGCATTGTTGTTATTCATTATGTTCAAAAGTAGCTTTCTGTTTGCTTTAGTGATGATCATTTTTCAGGACTTTTGTCTCCAGGCTTCTGACTGTAATTGTCTGCTGTGTAATTGTGTCTCTGAAGTAGAATTTCATTCCATTTCATAAAAGAGGACATTAACTGCTAAAAGCTATCATAATATTAAAATTGTCACTTCTCTTATTAATTAAATGAATAGTACCATTGGTAATGTAAAATGATGTAAAATTCCATACTTCTATCAATTTATAGGTCTTCTCTGCACTGAGAATGTCTCATTAAATGAAATAAAAAATTCTGCTTGCCACTATTTGTGTGTGTGTGTGTGTGTGTGTGTGTGTGTGTGTGTGTGTTTAAATGGTTTTTTATTTATTTATTTATTTATTTATTCATCCGTGGAACAATAAATATTGTATGGATGTCGTCAGTTTACAACACATGAGCACACATTTACATTTAAAATGAAACAGGCTTCTCATATTTTGTGTAGTTTTTATAACTAGTCATTCACACATTTATAATTACATAATATTTTGGTGATAATGTCATATGTTGCTAATAATCTACATCTATGTTAAATATTCTTTTACAGTATAACAACTGTTACTTACTAAAAAGGTTTTAAGCTTTTGTCTGAAAGTGAGGGGCTCATTTATTTCTTTAATATCTTGTGGTAATTTGTTATACAGTTTTATCCCATTATAAAATATACTTTTTTGCGTCTTTGCCTTATTCTTTCTATCTAGATGGAGGTGGTGACAAGCTCTTGTTTCATGGTCATGTATTAGGCTGTTTGTGTTGTACATGTTGAGATTTTTCTTAATGAACATTATGTTCTGAAAGATATACTCACAAGAAACAGTTAGAATTCCTAGCTTTCTAAATAATTCTAGACAGTGGGCCCTGTTGTTGCTGTTTGTTATTATCCTTATGGCTCTTTTTTGTACTTTGAACACAGTTTGTATGTTACTAGCACTTGTTCCCCAAAACATGATCCCATAGCTGAGGACTGAGTGTAGATATCTGTAATATGTTATTTTAAGACAGGTATTATTGCATACCGGTGCAAGGATTCTAAGAGCATAGCATGCTGTGAATAATTTCCTTGCCAAAATGTTGACATGGTTTGTCCATTTCAGTTGGCTGTCTACATTCATCCCTAAGAATTTGGTACTTGTTACACATTCTAATTCATTATTATTAACTTTTATTCTAGTGGCATTGTGCTTTTTGTTCAATTGGGAGTTAATATAGTTAGTTTTCTTTACATTTGGGGTTACTTTAGTTTTTAATGACCAGTTGTGGACATCATTGAGAGCCTCGTTTGCTCTTTCTGACAGTTGTGTTGGATTTTCACCTGTTATTACTATGTTGCTGTCATCAGCAAAAAGTATTTTTTCTCCATGTCTGATACTTTGTGGGAAGTCATTAATGTAAATATGAAACAACATTGGGCCTAATACACTTCTCTGTGGGACGCCTATATTCACATTTTCTGGGTCAGACAGCTGTTTTATAAGGGAATTGTTTGAAACTTGTGATATCTCAACTCGTTGAACTCTGTTTTCCAAGTATGATTTGAACCACTTCTTTGTCACACCTCTTATTCCTATTTGCCCTAATTTATGAAGTAAGATTTTGTGGTCAACTGTATCAAAGGCCTTGGACAAGTCTAAAAAGATACCACTTACATTTTCACCTTTGTCCAGTGCTTCTAAAATTACTTTAGTGAACTGTGCTATAGCAGATTGTTTGCCTTTTCCGGGCCTAAAACCAAATTGGTCATTGGAAAGAAGATTATATTTATTCAGGTAATTTAGCAGTCTCTTTTTGACTAGTATTTCTATTATTTTAGAAATGGTAGACAGTATAGAGATCGGCCTGTAGTTCTCTACATTTTCCACATCTCCATTTTTAAGGATAGGTATAACTTTTGCTTGTTTTAGGTACTCCGGAAAGTATCTAGATTCGAAAGATTCATTAATTATGTCTGTTAATGGGCCCTTTATGGAGTCTATACAATCTTTAATTACGCAGACTGGGATTTCATCAAGTCCTACTGAAGTTTTATTTTTTAGTTGGTGTACTACTATTGCCACTTCCCTTTCTGTAGTTGGCAAGAGCACCATTGAGTTTGTTGGCTGGTTCTGAGTAGGTAAATCATACGTATCTGGAAATTTCTGCTGTAATTTTTTTGCAATACTACTGAAATATGAGTTTACAAAATCAGCTAATTTTTTAGGGTTACCTACTGGTACATCTTTGTTTTTAATATGTGAATTGAGGTCCTTTTTAGCAGAGTTAGATGTTTCCTGTTTGACTATGTTCCAGGCTGCTTTGCTCTTGTTTTCAGCTTCAAGTAATATTTTGTTGTTTGAAAGTTTTTTTGCGGCTAGCAACACCTTTCTGTATATTTTCCTGTACTTTTTGTAGAATTGCAGAACTTCTGGATTAGATTGATTATTTTTTATGGAGTTGAGATATCTAAGAGTTTCTGAGGATTTTTTGATACCTGTAGTCACCCATTGATTTCTCTTTGTAGTTTTAATTTGATAATGAGTTTTGGGAAACCTCTCTTCAAATCTGAGTTTAAAAATTGACATGAACTTGATAAATTTCTGATTTGCATTGGTTTCTGCATAGACTTCCCTCCAATCTTCATATTCGAGCTGGGATTTAAACTGATACAGGGCTGATTTGGAAAACATTCTTTTGTATGTACAAAGTTTAGGAGTAGTTTCTACATGAATGTTAGTTTTTAAGATCTGGCAGAGGTGGTCTGATAAGCCCAGGTTTTGGACAACAATATGACATTTTTTACTATCAATATCTGTAGCTACATGATCTATAGATGAGGAGGATTCTTTCGTTATTCTAGTTGGACAATTAACAAGGGAGGATATTCCATAGCAGCTTATAATATTCACATATATGTTGCTAGCCTTATCAGGCTTCATCATATTAATGTTTAAGTCACCACAGATAATTACATTTGCTTTTGGTCTAGAAACCTTGTCTAAGCTTTGATTCAGTTTTGAGAAGAATATATCAATGTCTCCACTGGGAGAGCAGTACACACAAAATATGACTAATTTTTTTGCTATGCCAGGTCGTATTATTTCAACAGCGGAAAGTTCAAAATGTTTTTTCCTCACCTAGATCTAAAAGATCATATCTAACTTTAAATGACATACCTTTTTTTACATAGATACATGAACCTCCACCATTCATTGAGATTCTGCTATAGTAACATGCGAGGTCAAATGAGGCTAATGCAATGTGTTCAATTTCCTTCCCTTTGCACCAGTGTTCAGTGATACACAAAATTTGGCTATCAAAATTTTCCAATTCTACTTCTAGCTGTTGTGCTTTGTTCTTTATGGCATAAATGTTTTGGTGAAGCACTGTTAGGCATTTGTTTTCACTTATCTTGGTGGTGCCTTTCCCTTTAGACCTGGTGCTAAAAAATTCTTTAGATGAGCTGGTGGCATGGTTATTCATCTGTTGATGACAGTGGAGGTGAGTCTGTTGCCAGTTATACTTGGAAGTTGGTGTATCTGAAGGTATCTGCCTTATGTTAGTCTTGTAACTGAGGCCGGGTACCAAAAATCCTTGTTGTAGATTCCTCTGCTTGCAAGCATTTATCTCTTTCCCTGTTATGTGCTGTTGTTCACTGCTTTGCCCCAGCAAAAATCCTGGCTTCTCAAGGGTGGCTGCCTTCTTCTGATGTGATGACTGCTCCTATTACCACTGCTGCTGCTGTGTGTTGTTGCAGTGAATGCCAGTGATTCTGGTTGCTTGATTATTGATGTTGGAACTACTGCTTCTAATGTTGCTGTGACTGCTAATGATTCTGGTTGGTTTGTTTTTGGTGCTGTAACTATTGCTTCTGTTGTTAGTTCTGCTGCTGCTAATGTTGGTTCAGCAGTAGGTTCCTCTGCTGCTACTGTTTTTTGGATGGTCCATTTGCATGCAGCTCCTGTTTCTGCTGGTGTTTCTGCTATTGGAGATTTATACCATCCCAGTTCAGTGGCTGTCACTTTGTAATTGCATTTAATTGCTTCCCTTATTAAGTTTCCTAACCTGGCCTTTCCATTTCTGTTAAGGTGAAGCCCATGTTTCGTAAAACATTATCTGTCAAGTGTACTTGAGTCAATTAATTTCACATTGCTGAATAGCCTACAACTACTTTTAAGTTTCACATTAATTCTGTGAATTTCCTTATTCACAGATGACCATTCAGGTAAATCATGCCTGTGGGTAAAGTTCACCAGTAAAATGTTTGTATTTGACAGTACTAGCAAAAGAGTCAAGAGCTGTGTATACATTTTCATAGCATTGTTTTCGTAAATGTCTTTAGCTCCTGTGCAGATTACAACACTGTCCTGCTTGTCATAGTTATATTTTACGATGTTTTTCGTCACTTCTTTGAAACCAGCACCTGGTTTATTGTTGCTGAAAAATAATTTTGTATGTTTACAGGATATCAGCACAGAATAATGTTATTGTGATTGAATGCAATCAGTATATAGAAATGCTGGAGAGAAATATCTTGGCACCATATACATTCAAAAATGTGAGTCAAATACAAGAGCAAAGTACTGATACATTTTGATATGCACATATATTTTGTAAATCCAATAAAATGAAATCTTATTACAGGAGAAAAGGCAGTTCCTGTTTCTTCTCAATTATGCAAAAGTGAGTGATTGTTTACTGCAGATTTGTCAACTTCATCGTGCTTCAACCCTTCCAGCTGCTGAACAAAACAGTATGGTAAGTTAATTTTAGCTTGAAGTTGTGCACTTCATCTGCAGAATTATAAATGTGTTTTGTATCACAAAGGGGACATACTTCAGAATCATATGCCACATAAACATTTTTTAATGGTCTTAGACAAACCAAAAATACA